>NC_053427.1:45519565-45761081 GCF_007990345.1 Gossypium hirsutum
CATTATAAATTTAGTACTTCCCAGATTAACAGATAGACGACTGCTATGAGCTTCATTTAAAATCATTTGAATTAACTCTGAATTTATCGGAACAAAAATCTGACCTCGGAATCTCAAATAATCATTATCATCAACTCAAAAATCTGAATCAGTAATCAAATCAAATTGAACTCGTTTTGCTAATAATTCGTTATCAACCTTCTGAACCTCGTAAATCTGTTGAATAAATAACAGTCTTGCTTTTAACTCAGCTAAAACTGAACCATCATCAGACAAAGTTAACTGAGTATTCATCACGCGTAATGCAAACTATGATTTTTGACTTAAAGCATTAGTAACAACATTTGCTTTTCCCAGATGATAATCAATAACCAGTTCGTCGTCTTTTAGCCATTCTAGCCATATTATCTGTCGTAGATTCAAATCTTTCTGAGTCATAAGATATTTTAAGCTTTTGTGATCGGAATACACATGACATTTTTCACCAAACAGATAATGGCGCTAAATCTTCAAAGCAAATGCAATTGCAACTAACTCAAGGTCATGCGTTGGATTGTTCTTTTCATGCGGCTTTAACTGTCTTGAGGCATAAGCTATGACTTTGCCTTCCTGCATCAAAACATAGCCTAAACCATTCAAAGATGCATCGCTATAGATCACAAATTCTTTACCCGGTTCTAGTTGTACTAACACTTGAGCTTCAGTCAATAGGGTTGTCAACTGATTAAAGCTTTTCTGACACTTTTCAAACCATTCAAATTTCACATATTTTTGAAGCAATTTTGTCAACGGAGTTGCAATCATAGAAAAGCCTTTTATGAACATTCGATAATAACCGGCAAACTTCAGAAATATTTCTTGGAGGCTTCCAATCCAAAATAGCTGAAATCTTGCTCGGATCAACTCAGATACCAGATGCCGACAAAACATGTCCCAGAAAAGTAACTTCTTGTAACCAAAATTCACATTTGCTAAACTTTGCATATAATTGCTTATCTCGTAAAGTCTGTAGTACTACTCCCATATGTTCGGTAGGCTCAGTTTCATTACATGAATAAATCAAAATGTCATCAATGAATACGACAACAAATCGATATAAATACGATTTAAAAATTCTGTTCATCAAATCCATAAAAACAACAGGTGCATTCGTTAATCCGAAAGGCATAACTAGAAACTCATAGTGTCTGTACCTCATTCTAAATTTATTTTTCGGAATGCCTGAATCTTTTACTCGTAACTGATAGTAACTTGATCTCAGGTCTATCTTTGAAAATGTCGTAGCTCCTTTCAATTGATCAAACAAAGCATTTATCCACAGTAAAGGATATTTGTTCCTGATCGTCACTTTATTGAGCTGTCGATAATAACTGCACATTCTCATAGTTTCGTCTTTCTTTTTCACAAATAAAACAAGTGCACCCTAGGGAGAATAACCCAGTCGTGTGAAGCCTCTATCTGTCAATTCTTACAACTGAGCTTTCAACTCTTTTAATTCAGTCGACGTTATTCTGTATAGAGCTATTAATATCGGAGTAGTTCCCGGTATTAATTTGATACCAAAATCAACTTCCCGGATCGAACGTAAACCCAGTAACTCATCAGGAAACACATATGAATATTCACAAATAGATGACACTGATTCAATCTTCTTTTCAGTCACTTTCGTGTTGAGCACATAAGATAAATAAGCTTTGCAACCTTTTCTCACATATTTCTAAGCTAACATCATTGAAATCACAGCTGGTAATCCATTCAAAACATCTGATTCAATTCGAATAATCTCATTACTCTGACATCTCAAATCAATCATCTTTCATTTGCAATTTACAACAGCATCATGCATCGTTAACCAGTCCATACCCAGGATTATGTCAAACTCGTCAAATGGTAACAACATCAAATTAGGCAGAAAATAATTACCCCGAATCATCATCAAACAATTCTTGCACACTCTATCAATAATACACACTTGCTTACGGGGTTCGATACTTTAATTACAAATTCAGTAGATTCTAAAGTAACTTTAGTATCATAGAGAGTAAAAGTACCGGTAATAACATCTGGAGATAAAGCTTCTTCACGTGCTCGAATAGCGTAGGGTTGTACAGGTGCTCTAGCATCAGATCTTGTTGCAGTGTCTCGCGTCACACCTCTACCACCACTCACATTTCCAGTGTTTCTCGGCGGTATACCTCTAGCTGCAGTGTTACTCGGCTTCATGTTCTGAACATTATCTTTTCCAGCTAGCTCTGGGCAATCTCTTATAAAGTGATCTCATGAACCACAACTATAACAAGCTCGGTTATTACTTTTTCCCCAGCAATCTCTAAAATGCTGTCTTCCACATTGTTGACACTCAGGCTTAACATCTTTTATGTTACCAATGCTCGACACCGATGTGGCTTGAGCTTTAGGATTAGTGTATTGCTTCCTGCGATCTCTATTTTGAGATCCCGTTGAAGCAGTCAGTCGATTAAAGTAATTTCTTGATTTCTTCGATGAGGAATGATAAGATTTATTCATCGATCTCTTCCTCGAATCTCTCGCCTCTACATCCACTTTTCTCTTTTCTTTGCTGAGATCTTCGGCTTTACAAGCCCTCTCAACCAGTACTATAAATTTTTTTAGCTCAAGTATCCCGACTAACAGCTTTATATCTTTGTTGAATCCATCCACAAATCTTTTGCACATAATCTCTTCCGTAGACACGTATTCCCAAGCATACTTGTTCAATCACAAATTCTTTTTCGTATTCTGTAACAGTCATCCGACCCTGTTTCAATTCCAAAAACTCTTTATTTTTCTGATCTAGGAATTTTTGGCCTCTGTACTTCTTCTAAAATTTGGTCTGAAAGAATTCCCAAGTAACTCGTTCTCTAGGAACAACCGATGTCAACATTTTCCACCAGTGATATGCATTACCTCTAAGCAAGGATACTACGGATTTAATACATTCTTCTGGAGTACATGACAACTCATCAAATACTGGGATAGTGTTCTCAAGCTAAAAGTCAGCCCTCTCGGCATCATCATCAACCGTAGCCCGAAGCTCTTCAACCCCATGTTTACGAATCTTATCAACAGGTGGCTTACACAATCGAATCAGATCTATTACTTGTGGCGCAACCGGGACTTGTTGTGGAACAGGTGGGGGTGGAGGTTGTTGAGCAACCGGATTTATTCGTACAAATTTCGTAAACCACTAAGTCATCATTTGGCAGAAAGCTTGCTTAGCCTCTCCTCTCTGACTGCTAGTTATCGGCCTAGATTCAGTCGGCGCTGCTCCTTGAGTGAAAGCGAGCTCATTGATCTCAACATCATCAATTATTGCTCGTTCGGGATCCATTAGCTATATGAAAAACATATTTTAACCGTCATTAATCATCACACTATCATGATTCATATATATATGACATGTATAGGTAGACTTTCACACGCTATGTTAGTCCTAGAATCGACTAAACTGTAGATCTGATACCAATCAAATGTAACACCCCTAACCCGTATCCATCGTAGGAATAGGGTTAAAGGCATTATGGGACAGATCAACACATTTAGCATTCATTTCTCAATCATTATAACATCATAGGTCATACATCATTACAAAGTCCCTTATTTTAGGTCAACGAGACCTCAAACATGCTTTAGAAAGGGGTCGGGACTAAACCGAGCTCATACAAAACTTTTCAAAACTTAAACATTTTTCAAAGTTATAAAGGTCATACGCCGTGTGAACAGGCCGTGGCAAAACAGGGTATATATACTGACTTGTCCACATGGCCACAAGACATGCCCGTGTGCCTCGGTCGTGGCTGAAACTGACTTTGTTACATGGCCCACCACATGCTCGTGTGTCTAGCTCATGTACCCTTCGAAATGGCCACACACGCCTATGTACCAAGGTTGTGTGCCTCGCATGGCCACCAGACACGCCCGTGTGTCTAGGCACTGCTCAAGATTGACTTGAATAGCTAAATTACAAAAGACACATGGTCCAGACACATGCCCGTGTGCTCAACCCTGTGGGGTGAAATTAAGCTTGGTTTAAGCCACATTTCCCACCTATTTCAGTCACACCAAAACCACAACAATTTTGCATTATTTATAGGCAACCAAATCAACCATTTCATACATATTGCATAACATCCAAATACCATTCAATTCACTACTCAATTGCACAACCTAAATATACCAAAATCATTAAAACTTACATAACTCTCAACAGTATAATCTCATCATCTTATCACCTATTCCATACCGCAAAACTTGCCAATTCAACATCCCATATTTAAACTATCACATGAACATTATAAACATCACATTTCTTACTTATCAAACATACAAATTAGGCCAACTTAAGAGGTCATACATATCATCTACTCCAAGCCAAAACTCATGGCTAATCACAACATAAAACATACCAAAATGATACTAACCTATACATGCCATATACGATATATACAACTCTCAAAATGATACCAAAATAGATGTCTGATAGTGTGATAGATGTCGTTGACGATCCCTAAATTTGAGCTAGCTTTACAACACTATAAAACAGTGAACATTTCATACAGTAAGCTTTAAAGCTTAGTAAGTTCATACCATAAATAATCAACAGTTTATAATATATGAAACATCAACTAATAAACACTTAGTAATTCACAATTCATCCATCAATTCTATTCTATCTCATTTAATATGTTTATACGAATTCCTCAAGCTTCATACACATTGAATCATGTACCACATAGGTATCGAACATACCTAAACTTTTCCGTATTTATTCATTTCAACCTTAACTCTTGGTCAAATACATTAATTCATTCGGAAGTCTTTCCATGCTTTAAGAATTCACATACTTAGTGCATCAGTGATTTGCCGAAGCCGTGACAATCTCGCACACTTAGTGCCATTTCAATAAACTAAAGCTATCTCAGTATCACACACTTAGTGCCTCATGTAGCCGAAGCTATTCCAACTCGCACAATTAGTGCCATTTGTAGCCAAAGTTATTCCAACTCACACACTTACTGCCAAACTTAATCAATTATCATCAAGCTCAAACTGTAATCAAATATCTATACAATTTATGCATTATCAAAGCTTTAAAATATAACTATAACATCATTTATCACGTACGAACTTACCTTGTACTCGAAATTGATGATTCAGATCGTTTAATCGATAATCTTTGATTTCCCTCGATCTAAATCTGAATTACTCTTTTCTTGATCTATATGTATTCAAAATTAACCCTTTTATTCAAAATATCATTCAATTCAATCCATATACACATATTTAGTGTATTTTACAAAGTAACCCTCACATTTTCACATTTTAACACTTTAGTCCCTATTTCACAAATTCACAAAATACATATAATTTCAACAAACCCATACATAACTGAATTTTCCTATGGTCTTTATCTGCCCACATTTATCATTTATTTCACATTTCAACCCCTCAATTTCTCTTTTTGTCAAATTAGTCCATAATAAGAAATTTTATCAAAAATCACAATGCAAAACATATTTATCTATCACCAAGCTTTCACCATTTAACATCACAAAATTCATGAATTCATCAATGGCAGCTCATCAAATCATCAATAATTTCATGAATTAAAGCATGGGCTAGCTAGAACACTTAACACAGATCACAAAAATGTAGAAATTATCAAAAATCGAGTCAAAAACCATACCTTAATTAAACCTTGTGTGTGCCAAAACTTCTAAAGCTTAAAACTTATCTATTATTTCTAATTTTGGTAAAGAATGGATGAACTAAATGCAATTTTGGCTTTGTTTTTACTTAATTTACATGCAATTTACCGATTACCATTATAACCTTTATAAATACATTTAACTTTCCACTAATATAAGCCCATTTTTGTCCATCCATTAACCATGTGGTCTAATAACAACATAAGGACCCCACATTTACAAAACCATAACACTTAAACACTTTTAACATATAGCTCACCACTTTTACATTTTACGCGATTAGGTCCTTTTCAGAAATTAAGCACACAAATGATCGAATTTTCATACGAAACTTTCACACATGTCAATTCACATATTATAAGCACAGAAAATAATATTAAAATATTTTTCTAACTCAGATTTATGGTCCCAAAACTATTGTTCCAACTAGGATCTAAACTGGGTTATTATAATAAACACATAAAATAATATTAAAATGATTTTTTGACGTCGAATTTGTGGTTCTAAAACCACTGTTTTGATTTAGCCAAAACTGGGCTGTTACAGATTATGTGATCTGGGTGCTGGTCTTGTACGTCCTACCGGTGGCTGATATACTGGCATATGTTGCGGATACTTGACAGCTTGTGTAAGCAGCACCGCATAGCTACATCTTGACTGACAGCTTGTGCGATCAGGCCCATTGATAGCTCAAAGGTGAGCAACTATGTGGTATGAGACTTGGGTGGCTTTGGCTACATATGTGGCACTTAGTGTGCAAATTTCCCAAGTATCTGGCATTTTTATTCTGATTGGTTCACGGGTATGTCAAATATGAGATTATGTGCAAACTCCTTTTGAGAGGGTACAGGTATGTACTTCAAGCTCATATCTGTTAAATGCTTGAAATGATGAATGTGAGGTAAGTTTTGTTATGGAATGAGTTATGATTATGAGACCATGGTAAAAGTACATTTAATTATGTTATATTATTTGAATGTTATATGCATTGTAAGGTTTCTTATTTATTGCATACAAGCTTACTAAGCTATATAGCTTACACTATTTATTTTCCATGTTTTTTCGCCAATCTAGCTCGGATCGGGGAACGTCAGAGAATCGAATCACACTATCAAACTTTTGTTTTGGGTATTGATGATCTTAGTATTCTGAAAGTATGGCATGTATAGGGACTTGGCCATTTTGTTATATGTGTCATTGTGTTTTGGGCAAAAAATATTGGCTTGTAATTGTCAAAGATTGATGTGGTATTTGGCCATGTAACTTGGCTCATTTTGATTGGAAGTTTGTAAGCATATCTATATATATATTTATGTATGAATGCATGTGCAATCATCCTTGTGTGATGTGGTCTATGAATGCTTGGTGAATGATGGAATTGTGATTTAAGGCATGAATGTGAAATGTTTGGTGATATGATCTATGGATGAAATTATAAAATTTGTGTACAATTAGGTATTTTCAATTGTGGTTTGATAAATGTTGTGTGTATGATAGATGTCGATATCCTATTAGCATGTGTTGGTCATAAATGTGGATGTTTCGGTTGCCTAAGTATATTATGTTTTGTGCCTTTGAATTGGTGTAGGTGTATGTGTGAATAAGGATGGAAAATGGCTTGGCAAATAGCCTTTATTTTGTTCACACGGGTAGACACACGGGCATGTATCTAGGCCTTGTATGATACACGGTCTGCCACATGGGCGTGTGTTCCGACCGTGTGTCCCCTGCACCTTAATTTTGAGAAACAAAATGCTCAGAATTGAGCACACAGGTAGAGACAGGGGCGTGTGTCTCAGCCATATGGATGACACGGCCTTAGGTACGGGTGTGTGTCATGGGCATGTGAAGTCTGCATCTATTTTATGAAAATTAATTTTCCACACAGCCTAGCACACGGGCGTGTGACTTGGCCGTGTGACCTTAATTTGTTTGGGCTCCAAGTCAGAGAGTTACACGGGGCCAGGACACTGGCGTGTGTAACCACATGGCCTACCCACACAGGCGTGTCCCAAACCACACAAGCGTGTGACCCCTGTTTAGGGCAAAAAGTTTCTAAGTTTTGTAAAAATTTCTAAAGTTCACGGTTTAGTCCTGGACCACTTACAATGCATGTTTTGGGCCTCTTAGGCTCGTGCTAGGGACTTTATGATTGAATGTGAATGGTTTTAATTAGGACAGAAACTTATGGCTCAAAATTGTATGATTTTTTTGTGGTAAGTCTGGCAATGCCTCGTACCCTGTTCCGGCGTTGAATAAGGGTAAGGGGTGTTACACGGCCATGGCACACACCCGTATGCTCAATTTTAAGCTTCTGTTTCTCAAAATTAAAGTGCAGGGGACACACGGCCGGATCACATGCCCATGGGGCAGACCATGTGTCACATGACCGTAGACAGACACCCGTGTGTCTACCCCTGTGGACAAAAATAAGGCTATTTTCTAAGCCATTTTGCCACCCTTTAATGTACACACCTACACAACATAACATAGCACCAATCCAAGCATATACATACAACCAAACATTCACAACCAAGACATAAACACATCATGTAATACCCTTAACTTGTGTCCGTCACTGGATTAGGGTTACAGGGCATTGCCGATCAAATCACATCAATTTTACATACTTTAAACATTCATAGTCATAATTATACAGAACACAATCATATTGTCCCTTACAAGGCTCTTCAAGGCCTTAAAACATGCTTAGAAGTGGTTCAGGACTAAACCGATAACATTTGTAAACTTTAGAAAACACATAAAATTTTCAAACATTCAAGGGTCACACGCCCGTGTAGAAATAGGGCATACATACTGACTTGTATCACACGGCCGGAGACACGCTCGTGTTCCATGGTTGTGTGAAAACTGGAGGGTATACTGACTTGGGTCGCACGGCCAACCACATGCCCGTGTGCCAGCTCGTATGCCACACACGGCCAGTAGACACAGTTCTGTAACTCACTGACTTATTTTAACTAGGATTCAGGGGTCACATAGTGAGTCACACGCCCATGTGCTCAACCGTGTGACATAAAAATAAGCTTGATTTAAGCCATTTTTCCCACCTATCTTTCATGTACCTAAAAGCATTCCTTTGGCATCATTTTAACATACAATAGGCAACCAAAAATGACCACTTCATGCACATTTCATACCATTTTATATCTATTCCTTTACTACTTATCTAATGACCATAAACTAGCTCAAAAGTATACTAACTCCACATGATTCATCATTAACTACTTACTTACTAAATCATATACCAATTAATCATTTTTTGCCAAACAATATGGCATCCAAATATCAAACATTTAGCCAACTAAAAACATCATTTCCAATCATGCCATTATACACTATCAACAACTAGTCATTTGTGCATCTCAAAACCATACCAAGATTACCAAATTTAGAAGGCGTACATATATACATCACATACCATATTGCAATTCAACTATAAGACAAATACCATTCCATCATCAACATTATTTTCAAGCCAACTCACATGACTAAATCCACAACTCAAAATATACCATAATGACACTAGCCTATACATGCCATATACCATATTTACAAAGCTTTAAAAGTACCAACTAAGTGGTCGATAGTGTGATGACATTTCCCAACGAACCCCGAGTCCGAGCTAGCTTCAATTATCTATAAAACAAGGAAAGAAGACAGAAAGTAAGCTTTAAAAGCTTAGTAAGCCATATACAAATAAAATCACCATTTGATACAATTATATTTCAATTTAATTATACAAGCATGGCTAAAACACATACAAAAGTATCCATCTTTCTCATTTAATATACACAACCACATCTAAACTCATAACTTACCTTTCCTTTCAATACACATAAGAATTTCATACGTACCTGTGTTATTTAATTTCATTTACACACTCTTTTATCTTGACTTTTCCCGTTAAACCGTTCGAAATAGTTAAGGATACTCGGAAATCACATATAGCTCGTACAATGCCATATCCCAAATATAGTCTTACATGTTATCACATATCGATGCCACTGTCCAAGACAGGGTCTTATACGAAATCATATAACGATGCTAATGTCCCAGACATGGTCTTACACGTAATCACATCTCAGTAAACTAATGTCATGACATTTGTATCCTATAGTATTCCTAAGGTTCGTACGGGTCCTTCAAACGTCATAACCTATCGATACTTGCTCGTATTCAGTCATTTGATATTCAGTACAAATCAATGATAAATAAATACTTATAATTCAATTTAAAGACATTTATTTGTATGTGAACTTACCTCGTTTATATGATGAACGGATCAGATCGACTACTCGACAACTTTCGATTTCCCCCGATAAAAATCCAATTTCTTTCTTTCTTGATCTATATGGATTCAAATTTAACTAATTTAATCATCTTTTTTATTCAATTTCATCTAAAACACACAAATGAGGCATTTTACACATTAACCCCTATAATTTTGCATTTTCTCAATTTAGTCCTTATTTCATAAAAAAACACAAATTACATAAAATTTAACAAAACACATGCTTAGTCGAATTACCATAGTACCCCTAGTAGCCCATGTTTCACATTTATTTCACATTTCAAGAACATAATTTGCACTTTTTTACAGTTTAATCCCTAAATAATATTTTTACCAAAAATCACTTAACAAAATATGATAGTCTATCAACAAGCTTTCATAATTCATCATCAAACATTCAAAACACATGAATTCATCAATGGCAACTTTCAAAACATTAAGTAGTTTTGCAAATTAGTCACTGGGCTAGCTCGTAATCGATACAACCATCACAAAAACATTGAAATCATAGAAAACAAAGCTAAAACCATACCTTAATCAAGCTTCAAAGGTGCAAAAATTTAAAGCTCTCCAATTCTAGGTTTTCTTTTCTATTTTCGATTGAAATAAACTACAACATCCTAAATTAGGGTCTAGTCAGAACAGTGGTTTTGAGACCACAAATCTGAGATAGGAATAATTATTTTATGATAATTTAATGATCCATGATATGATTGCATGTATGTGTGAAATTTTCATGAAGAAATTCTATGCCTAAGATGTCCAATTTGACTTTAGGGACTAAATTAAATAAGTTGTAAAACTTGTATTCTAGAAGCTTTAAGCATCAAATTGCATTAGATTATTAATTAGAGGTCTTAAATAGCAATTTGACCAAGTTCTAAAATTTTGGACAAAAATGGGCATGAATAGGAAAAATTTGAAATAAAGGATTTAAGGGCATTTTGGTCATTTGGTTAATAAAAGAATAAAAAGGGAAAATAAGTCAAAAATTTTCTCATCTTTTCTAAGTGCTAGCGAAATTTCCAAGGGCCATAGCTAGGGTTTTGTTCATCTTTTCAAGCTTGATTGTAAGTACTCCTAAGCCCCGTTTTTCATGTTCTTTACATTTTTTAGATCCTTGAAGCATGATCTATCCATTTCTAGCCATATTTTGAAGTAGGGTTCATGTATGAAACTTGACCCATGTGTGATATGGCTGTATTTTGATGTTTAATAGAGGAATATGAAAGTTTGATGTATGACAAACATCTTTTCTAAGTGATTTTTAGTGAAAACACCTAAAAAAGACTTATTTGTAAAAGATGAAATTGGTAGTAGAAATGTGGTTTAATGTGAAATATGGGCTGATATGAGTTAGAATATGAATCAGCTAGGCTTGGGTATAAAGGAAATGCATGCATTTCATTTTTCGAGCCTAAAGGCTAAAGTGTAAATAAGTGAAAAGTTAGGGGTAAAAAGGTAATTTTACCAAAGTATGTATTATGGGTCGATATTGTAACACCCCAAACCTGGCCTGGACATTATGGCTGAATCTAGAGATGTCACATTGAAGTGTTTTTTTCACAAAGTGCGATATCGTTGAAAAAAAACCCTTTCCATATTTATCTTTGTTGTGTTATCTTAATGATGATTTTTAAAACGAGTCGTTCATTTTAAACTTGTGACCCAACCAAAGGGTATTTATTTAAAGAACTTTTTAAATGTCAAGATATCGTTTTATAGCGGAAGCTTTCTAAATCAGTTGCGTTCTTGTGTTTACTTTGTAAAACATTGTTTCTTTTTAAAACACGAGTTCCTAATACTAGTAGTTATAACCAGAGCAAATTAAAATCCCAAATTAAAAATAAATCGAAAGAGGCCTTATTACATTAAAAATACCCAAAAATAAAATTACATATAATTTAAAATTAAATACGGACGTACGTGCGGTTTTGTGGCCACCTTTGAGTCCCTCGTAGCACTGATCCACCTAAGTTTGGGGATTACCTGTACAGATAAATAGATGGGTGAGTTATGAAAAACTCAGTGTGTAATCCCATATCAAATAACCAAACAGTGAGTATATACGTCCGGGCCTAAGCCCAATCCAGGGACAATTCAGTGTTAGTTAGGGCCTTAACCCATTACAGTATCAGTATCAATATCAGTTGGGTTAGAGCCTATTTCAGTGGCAGTATAGTACAAATATGCAATCAAAGATCCTACCCAACCTGCCTCTGCACTCCATCTCTGTCCAACCTTGCACTCTATGTGGGGATATAATCAACCCACCCATCCCTACACTCCAAAATAGTACTGGTTGCAGCACTAAACAGTATTTGCAGTAGAGTTGCCAATACAATACACTTCCTCTAAACATAATATAACCCATCCCCACGCAACATATCATGCAACATGTCATGTCATGTCATAATAACAGACGTTTATTCAATGTGTTTAAAGTGGCATGCTCAAATATAATTATATATCTCATAGGCGCATAACAGTCATTTTATCACGCAGGGGCATAATAATCATTTTATCGATTAGGGGTCCAGGTACACTTACTGGCCCAACAGTAGGTCCATAGTCGTCTCGGGAGACCCGTGTAACCTTAACAGTCAAACAATGAAAATGGGCCTAAGGCCCATAACGCGGGCCCATGTAGGCCCACATAGCCTAAAAATGGCCTTGGTCGTGTGGATTACACAGCCTGGCCTAACATTCTCCACATGTTCGTGTTGTTTACCCGTGTGGGGACCACATACCCTAGGGCCCACACGACCCATTTTGACTCAATATGGCCCGATACAACCTCAGACCATGAAATCGCTCATGGCCGGCCTCAATGATCATACACCCATGTTTAGGCATCCAGACTACCACGCGAGCGAGCGAACGCTCGTGTAGCGTCAACGGTCACTTCTTTCGGCTTTTGCCAATTTACGATTAGGGTAGTGTTTTTACACACCTTTCTTTTATTTTCCGAGAAAAGAGATTGCTCGCACCTTTGAACCTTACAGTTAAACAATAATCCTTAATTACTCACTTAGTCTAGTACTCAATTGAATACTCACAACTACCCCAATCGTTAACCTCACAACAACAAACCTTCGATCAAGCCATGAGGGAAGTTCCATCCATCTAATGCCAACTAAGGATCTTTTCCCCCTCCTTCGAAGAGTCTCTATGCACCAACCAAAAATAGGTAAACATTTAATCAACCAACATCAAGATAACACTATACTATTACACTTAGATCATCTAATCAATAACCACTTACCTTGCTAAAAAAATCGTGGCCCTTCCTACCTTATCAGTTGAAAGAGAATGACCACCTAAGCCCTCGGTTACAACCTAAAATTCACCCAACCTCCTGTTAACGACTATTTAAAAGAATAGTTTGAACCAAAACCGAAAGCTAATCTTAGCGAAACATAAAATTGAGTACTTGTAATTACCACCAAATCGACAGAGAGCAATGAAGGAAGATTCGACACAATGAGGGTAAAGGAAAAGGTATTATTCAGCCAAGCACAACTGATTGAGGGAGCAAAAGAAGAAACAATCAGTCAAAGAGAAACCGATTGAGAGAAAGGGGGAAAAGGAAAGAATCAACAAAAACAACAAAAACCAAGAGCTAAAAGCCGAAAGAATTTGAGAAAGGGGAAGGGGAGTATTTTACCAAACACAAAATGATTGCTATAGAAGTAAACAAAGAAGAGAAATCAGTCAGTAAGGGCACTATATTGACGAGCAAAATCGAAATAGACCTAAAATGAAAGGTACCCGAGTGATCCCTTTGCAAATTCTGCCACTAAGAAGTGAAGTGAAAAAAAACTGTCCCAGAAACTGAAAAAGAATGAAAATACTAACCAAAGTTGAGCCTGAGAAATAGGAGTTCTAATTCCGCACACACTCTTCCACTCCCTTCAAATTCTCTTAATTTTTCTCCCCAAATCACTCCTAAGATCACTCAACCAAATCTCTAGTTATCCATATCCCTCAACAACCGAAATCCCCTCCAGTAACTCCTTAAAATTCGACTACAACTCCCCACACTCCTCAAACACTCAAGTTTCGGTCAAACCGCAACACTTCCACAGCACCAGCAGAAAAAATAAAACACTCCTTGCAACACCAAAACTCGAACTCCAGACCTCAGAAATAGGTAACACACCACTTATCCCCTACACCAGTAGGCCCTTTCTGTCATGTTATACTCACATTAATTTAAAAGCCTACTGACTAGGGATAGAGATCTATTCATATTAAAAAACAAAACTTTTGCGCAAGTCAAGGCTTGAACATAAGACTTCTCAGACACTTCCCAGAACACTTAACCACTGAAGCAGACATGCAGTTATGTGCCACAAACAAACAAAAATAATTACCTAGGATTTTGAGGCATTACAGATATGAGCAATTTGTATATTGAACAAGTTAAAATTGGCATTATAGATCAAGAAAAAAGTGATTTGGGTCTTGATCGGGGGAAAAACAAGGTTTACAAGGATTAGGCTCGTTTCTATCATTTTGTACCGTGATAAGTTCATTTGCAAATAATGCAACATGTATCATACTTTAAATGCTTTAATATTGCATGTATGATAAGTACTTAGATATTTAATGTGATGTTTTATCATGAATTATGCTTTGATTACTCCATGAATATGTGATTGGTGCTACGAGTATTGAAATAGAAGTTACGAGCAAGTTTGATAGAAATGTGGTATTGAAGAATCCCATTTGAACCTTAAGAATAGTTTACGATAAAAGTGACATGTCACTAGGAACTATGTGATCTGAACTCATTGAGTTGTGGTCTGAGTTCATGATATATGTGACATCTGAGCTCATTGTGTTGTGGTTTGAGTTCATGATGTTTGTTGCACAAGTTTTGGCATTCGGGTACTAGCCTCACATATTCTACCAGTGGTTGGGTAGTCTGGCATGTGTTGTGGATGCCCGGTAGACTATGTGAGCAGACCCATGAGTAGCTCGGAAGCGAGCAACATGTGATTTGTGATTTGAGGTAGCATTGCCTTCTAGGAGGCACTTAGTGCGAGATTCCGTTGTATCTGATAGTATTCTGAGTGTTCAACGAGTAGTTCTAAAAGAAGTTCAATGAGTAATCTTGATGAATACGTCAAAGACTAGAAAGTAAGTTATTATGTACAAATGGGCACAGGTATTTACATCGAACTTATGACAATGTCGTGAGATATGATGAACTTGTGGTAAGAATATGTATATATATGAAGAATAAGTTTAAGAGATTTGATAAAATGCAGGATTATGTTCATTATTTAAATTTATGATTAATGCTTGTTTAAGTTGCATTTTATTTGCATGTGAACTTACTAAGTTTTAACGCTTACCCCTTTTCTTTTTCATCTCTTATAGTGTCGCCAAGCTAGCTCGGGGATCAAAAGACGTTGGAGACTCGATCACACTATCAATTGAATATTTGGTATAGCTAGTCTGATCATTTTAAGTATGGCATGTATAGGGACTTGGTCTTTTTGTTACGTGTCATATTGATTAGCCAAATGTGTTGGCTCATGAAAGTATTAAGATCATTTTGCATATGGCCATGAGAAGTGGCTCATATTGAGTATTTGGGTTGTAACCCTAATTATTGGTGCATCCATGCAAATGTGTTTATGCTTTAATGTGGTTATGGTTGCTTGGTTAATAAGTGTGATGGATAGCATATGTGTTTGGTGTATGAAATTTGATTAATGTGTATGACAATAAATGTGGTGCAAATGTGTAACTTGAAAGTAGGTTAGCAAAGATGATAGACAAATATGAAATTGGTGTAGAATGCCCTATGAAAGCATGATAGTTTGAGTAGGTGATATGTTGACAATACCAAGTCATAATTTAACCATGAATGTGAATTTTTGAGTAGCCAAAGGTGCCATGCTGTATGCTATGAAGTGAGTATAAGTATGTGAGTGTTTAAGGATCGCAATTGGTTTGGAAAATAGCATAGAAATTGTCCACACGGTTAGGCACTCGGGCATGTGTCTTGGCCGTGTGTGACACACGGTGTGCCCCATGGGCATGTGATCCGACCGTGTGTCCCCTGCACCCTAATAATCCAAAATAGATTGCCAGTAGTAAACACACAGGTAGAGACACGGCCGTGTGTCTCTGCCGTGTGAAGGACACGACCTTAGGACATGGGCGTGTGCCTAGGCCGTGTGAAGTCTGCACTTAATTTTTGGAATTTAGTTCGCCACACGGCCCAAGAACACGGGTGTGTGACTTGGCCGTGTAAGCTTATTTGGTTGATGACGTCATAGTCAGAGAGTTACACAGGCTGAGGACATGGGTGTGTCCCAAGCCACATGAGCATGTGAGACCACATGGCTTACCAACACGGGCGTGTGTCTCTCCAAAGTAAGAAAATTTTCTAAGTTTTCCTATTATTTTCAAAGTCCTCGATTTAGTCCCGAACTATTCCTGATGTATTTGTTGGGTCTCATAGGCCTATATAAGGGATAGTTTGCACATGTATGAATAAATTTGTTTTGAACAAAAATTTTATGGCCCAAATTTGTATGATTGGTTACGTTTATGTCCGGTAACGCCTCGAATCCTGTCCCGGCTTTGGATATGGGTAAGGGGTGATACTTTTAGTGTTATTAGAGCTATGATTTAGTCGGTTCTCAGACTACGTAGCATGTGTTTGAGTCTAGCTATACATGCCATACATAAATCGTGATATTGTGACGACTCCTGACGATTTTAAGCTGTGTTTTTCATATAACAATGGATCCCGACAGAGCAGTGGCAGATGATCTTGAAAGTAACGTGCCTGCTCTCACTGAAGGAGTAGTGCCATCTGATAGTAGACCCACAACTGTTATTAGAGGAGAAGGAGGAAGAGAAGCCTTTCTCCAAAATGATGGATGCTTAGTACGCGGAGTTCGTTCGAACGAACCCGAATGCTCAACCTCACCCACCCCTCCCAAATCCCCAACCCGTAGCCCAAGTGCCCCAAGGTATAGAATTTATGGGATTTCATAGAACCCCAGTTGATAAAATTTGAAGGCATTTGTGCGAGTTACTATATCCGGGCTAAGTCCCGAAGGCATTAGGCATTTGTGCGAGTTACTATATCTGGGCTAGGTCCCGAAGGCATTTGTGCGAGTTACTATAACCGAGCTAAGTCCTGAAGGCATTTGAGCGAGTAGCTATATCCGGCTAAATCCCGAAGGTACTTGGTTTGGGAATGAGCGATCTTGCTGTAAAAATTTCAATTAATACGCTCGTAAAATCCCAACGATGAGGTATGTTTTGTATATGCATTGGAATAATTGATTCCTTTTAAATAGTATTCGCTCAATCGATTAACAAGCTTCCGGCCTTTAGTCAAGTTAATACCTTATGTATGAATATAAGGGTTGGAAATGTGAAGTAGGTATGATTTTGAGAATATGTGTATATGAAACTATTCGTTTAGTCATATGAATGCTATACTTCAGTTGTGCATGATTCATTACTCAAAACTTACTAAGCATTAAATGCTTATTCCGTTTCTTTGATTCTCTGTTTTGTAGATTTTGGTTCATCAGCTATCGGACTCGGGAGTGTCAAAGTTGAAGTCATCCACATTATCAAAGCCCTTTTGGTACTCTTTTAGTTGAACTCTGAAAATGGCATGTATATGACTGCCCTTTTGTTGTTGGTCATGTACCTTTCAGTAATGTATATATTTGGATAGCCATGCGAAAATGGCTTATATATATTTTGAGCATAGTGTTATAATCATTTTGTATGTTGTTCATGGAGTGGTATGGAAATGTTGGTAACGATTAGCCATTGGAATGGTTAATCACGATCATTTTGGTGCTATGTATGACAAAATTCCAGTTGATCCATGGAAAACCATGAAATAGGTAAAGTTTACCTTAAAAATAGATGCTGACAGCAGCAGTAATGTGGATTTGAAAAATCACTAAAACTAGTAGGAATGGAATTAAATAGTGAAAAATTATGTAATCGAACCTTGATGAATCTATTTTCATATGAAAGTAACGAAACGATCATATGAGCCGTATTTTATGAGATGTTTAAGTTTTCGTGAAACAGGGCCAAAGCGATTTCTGGATCCCCTGTTCCAACTTTGGAATTCACTATAAATTAACCAGAGATAATTAGAAGTCATGCCCTATATGTACAGATTCCCTTTCGAGTCTAGTTTCTTTAGAAACAAACGGCATAAGTATTGAAGCCCTGTACAGGGAGATATCTAAGTCGTAATGCATGAAGGTCAGTGTAGTCAAACCCTGAAATAGGGGAGACTTTAACTAATAAAATGTACTAATTGGCTCGACCAACAATTCTATAAAAAATTTGTAGATGGAAATTTGAGTCTAGTTTCAGGAAAAATTTACAGAACTGGTTTTCGAGTTTTGGAACTCAAGATATGATTTTTAAGGCGACAGTGACGCAGTTAGCCAGCTTGTCTGGAAATTTTAAAATGGACTGTGCAAATAAGTGAATTAAGTCCGTTAACACCTCGTGTCCGACTCCGGAAACGGTCTCAGGTACGGGGTGTTACAATTTTATTGGTATCAGAGCTACGGTTTAGTCGATTCTAGGACTACCGTAATACGTTTGGGTCTAGCTATACATGCCATTATGTGTTTATTTGATAGTGTGGTGATTTCTGATAGTTAAAATGTGTTTCCTTATAGAAATGGATCCCGATCCCAACCGAACGGTAGCTGATGATCTTGAGAGTGTAGCGCCTACTTCCGCGCAAGGGACAGCACCGGTGGACTCTCAATCTATTGCTAGTAATCAGAATGATGAAGCTAGACAAGCTTTTTATAGCGTGATGAATGATTGGTTCAACCAATACATTCAAACTAATACGGCTGTTCCACAACCTCCATTCCCGACTAATACAACCCCCGCACCTACAATACCTCCGGTAACTGACCAAATAAGGTCAAATAAGCCCCCAGTTGACAAAATCTGAAAACACGGGGCTACTGAATTTAAAGCTACGGACAGCGATGATGCCGAGCAAGCTGAATTTTGGTTGGACAACACTATTCGGGTACTCGATGAGCTATCTTGCACACCCGATGAGTGGGTAAAGTGTACTATCTCCTTGCTACGTGATTCTGCCTACTATTGGTGGAATACGTTGACTTCTGTTGTGCCCAGAGAGCAAGTAACTTGGGAGTTTTTCCAAACTGAGTTTCGAAAAAAGTATATCAGTCAGGGATTCAATGATCAAAAACGAAAGGAATTTCTTGAACTGAAACAAGGTTCCATGTCGGTTACTGATTATGAACGAAAGTTTGTAAGACTTAGCCGGTACGCTCGAGAATGCATTTCTTCAGAAGCTGTGATGTGTAAATGTTTCGAGGATGGACTGAACGATGATATAAAGCTGTATGTTGGCATTTTAGAAATCCGAGAATTTGTGGTACTTGTCGATCGAGCTTGCAAAGCCGAGGAGCTCAGTAAGGAGAAAAGAAAAGCTGATATGGGAGCAAAGGAGTTTCGTAAGAGATCTTCGGGAAAGCCCTTTCAATAGTCATCGAAGAAATTTAGAGATGATTTAGGCCGATCTAGAGACACTCCGGGCTTTTCTAGACGAGATCGTGATCGACCCCCTGTGGGTACACGAGTCACTTCGGTCGCCAGTGTTAGAAATGAACGTCGAGACAGAACAGAGTGCCAGTATTGTGGTAAATGGCATTCGGGGAGTTGTAGATTCCATGACCGCTCTTGTTACAAGTGCGGATCAGCTGAACACTTTATTAAAGATTGCCGAGATTGTCTGAACAGAATGTAAATCAAAGTGGGAAACTGGGTGCTACCACTGCTCGAGGTAGACCATCTAGAAACACGGGAAATCCTAGTGGTGGTCAGAGAGGATCTAGAGACGCTACAACCAGATCTGAGGCTCGTGCTCCTGCTAGGGCTTATGCTATACGCGCACGCGAGGATGCTTCCTCGCCAGATGTTATTACCGGTACTTTTACTCTCTTTGATACTAATGTGATTGCTTTGATTGACCCTGGTTCTACTCATTCTTATATATGTGAAACCTTAGCATCCAGTAAGACTTTACTTGTTGAGTCTACTGAGTTCGTAATTCGAGTGTCGAATCCCTTGGGTCGTTATGTACTTGTTGACAAAGTGTGTAAGAAATGTCCCCTAGTAATTCGAGGTTCCTATTTTCCGGCGGACTTGATGCCTTTACCATTTGATGAATTTGATGTTATTCTCGGTTTGGATTGGTTGACCGTGCATGATGCGGTTGTGAATTGCAAAAGCAAGACTATTGATTTGAGGTGTGCAAATAATGAGATAATCCGAGTTGAGTCTACTGTCTTGAATAGATTGCCAACAATAATATCCTCGATGTTAGCTCAAAAATATGTGAGAAAGGGGTGTGAAGCGTATCTTGCATACGTACTTGATAATAAAGAGCCAGAAAAGAAACTTGAATCGGTACCGGTGGTTTGTGAATATCCGGATGTTTTTCCTGAAGAATTACCGGGTTTACCACCTGTTCGGGAGGTAGAGTTTGGTATTGAGCTTGTACCTGGGACTACACCAATTTCGATAGCTCCGTATCGTATGGCACCAATAGAATTGAAGGAATTGAAACCTCAGTTGCAAGAGTTGATGGATAGAGGTTTCGCTCGACCAAGTTTCTCACCTTGGGGTGCACCAGTATTGTTTGTGAAAAAGAAGGACGGAACCATGAGGATGTGCATCGACTATTGTCAGCTGAATAAGGTGACAATAAAGAATAAATATCCGATACCGCGTATTGACGATTTGTTTGATCAACTAAAGGGAGCCTCAGTGTTTTCAAAGATAGATTTGAGATCGGGTTATTATCAGTTGCGAATTCGAGATTCGGATATACCCAAAACTGCTTTCAGAACGAGATACGGTCACTACGAATTCTTAGTGATGCCGTTTGGGCTCACTAATGCCCCTGCGGTATTTATGGATTTGATGAATCGGATCTTCAATCCGTATTTGGATCGGTTTGTAGTTGTGTTTATCGATGATATTTTGGTCTATTCGAGAAATGAAACCGATCATGCTAAACACCTAGGATTAGTGTTGCAAATTTTACGGGATAAGCAGTTATATGCTAAGTTTAATAAGTGCGAGTTCTGGTTAAGAGAGGTTAGCTTCTTGGGTCATGTGGTATCTGCATCGGGTATTCGAGTTGATCCGAGCAAAATTTCAGCCATACTTAACTGGAAGCCTCTGAGAAATATTACTGAGGTTCGAAGCTTTTTGGGACTAGCTGGTTACTACAGACGGTTTGTAAAGGGTTTCTCGATGATAGCCACACCAATAACGAAACTACTTCAGAAAGATGTTAAGTTTGAATGGACAGAAAAGTGTCAGAAAAGTTTCGATCAACTGAAAACTTATTTGACTGAAGCTCCAATACTAGTGCAGCCCGAATCAGGTAAAGAGTTTGTCATTTATAGTGATGCATCCCTACTTGGGCTGGGTTGTGTATTGATGTAAGAGGGTCGAGTTGTAGCTTATGCGTCGAGACAACTAAAGCCACATGAGAAAAATTATCCGACTCATGATCTCGAACTAGCTGCCATCGTGTTCGCTTTCAAAATATGGCGACATTACTTATTTATTGAGAAGTGCCATGTATATTCGGATCACGAAAGTCTCAAATATTTGATGACTCAAAGAGACTTGAATCTGCGACAAAGACATTGGCTCGAGTTGTTAAAAGATTATGAGCTTGTCATTGACTATCACTCGGGAAAGGCTAATGTGGTTGCGGATGCTTTAAGTCGTAAATTACTATTTGCTTTACGAGCGATGAATGTACACTTGTCTGTTCTATCCGACAATGTGTTAGTAGCAGAATTAAAGGCCAAACCATTGTTGATTCATCAAATTCATGAAGCTCAGAAAGTCGATGATGAATTGGTCGCAAGACAGGCTGAATGTGTTTCGAATATGGAATCAGAGTTTCAAATTGATGATGACGATTGTTTGAGGTTCAGAAGTCGTTTGTGTGTTTCAAGAAATTCAGAACTTCTTTCGATGATTCTGAACGAAGCTCATTGTAGCCGAATGTCAATTCACCCGGGGAGTACGAAAATGTACAACGATCTGAGACGTCAGTTTTGGTGGCATGGTATGAAACGAGACATTTCTGTTTTTGTTTCGAAGTATTTAATATGTCAGCAAGTGAAGGTGGAACATCAAGTGCCTACGGGTTTACTTCAGCCGATCATGATACCTGAATGGAAATGGGATCGAGTCACGATGGATTTTGTATCTGGGTTGCCAGTATCGGCAAGTAAGAAAGATGCAATTTGGGTTGTTGTTGATAGACTGACTAAGTCGGCTCACTTTATCCCCGTACGTACGGATTTTTCATTGGATAAACTAGCTGAATTGTATCTTTCTCAGATTGTAAGATTACACGGGGTACCTATTTCTATTGTGTCGGACAGAGATCCGAGTTTCACCTCGCGATTTTGGAAGAAATTGCAAGAAGCTTTGGGTACCAAGCTGCATTTTAGCACTGCTTTTCCTCCCCAAACCGATGGTCAATCCGAGCGGATAATTCAGATACTCGAGATATGTTGAGATGTTGCATCCTTGAGTTTAGTGGTTCATGGGAACAGTATTTACCTTTGATTGAATTCGCTTACAACAATAGTTTTCAATCAAGTATTAAGATGGCACCTTACGAGGCTTTGTACGGTCGTAAATGCCGTACACCATTGTTTTGGACCGAGCTCTGTGAAAGTAAAATTTTCGGAGTTGATTTGATTAAAGATGCTGAGCAGAAAGTAAAACTAATTCATGAAAGTCTGAAGGCAGCATCCGATCGTCAGAAGTCGTACGCGGATTTAAAACGAAGAGATATTGAGTATCAGGTGGGAGACAAAGTGTTTCTTAAGGTTTCACCTTGGAAAAAGATACTCAGATTTGGCCGTAAGTGCAAACTGAGTCCGAGGTTTATAGGGCCGTATGAAATATCCGAACGAGTTGGTCCAGTGGCATATAGATTGATTTTACCCCCTGATCTCGAAAAGATTCACAACGTTTTTCATGTTTCGATGCTTTGACGTTACAGATCCGATCCTTCGCACGTAATAAACCCCTCCGAGGTTGAGATTCAAGCCGATATGAGTTATGAAGAAGAACCAATTCGTATCCTAGCTCGTGAAGTGAAAGAGTTGAGAAACAAAAGGGTTCCTCTTAGTAAAGGTGTTATGGCTCAAACACGGGATCGAAGAAGCTACTTGGGAAACCGAGAACTCCATGAAAGAACGATACCCAAACCTATTTACCGGTAAGATTTTCTGGGACGAAAATTTCTTAAGTGGGGGAGAGTTGTGACAGCCTTAAATTGACCCTAGTCGGAAAGCTATTTTGGGACCGCTAAACCGAATCACCGAAGTATTTGAATATGATATTTATTGTCTAAAATGTGTGAATATGACTGTGTGAAAGTTTTAAGCTTCGATTTAGTCGATTGCATGTGAATTCAGCTAATAGGACTTATGTGTGACACTTTTAAAATGTGACAGGTTAATCTATAAGGATCAATTAATGCATGTTATAAGAATGATGGGTTTGCATGTCAAATTTCCAATTATAATGAGTAGTGGCCGGCCATGGATGGGTCATTGATGATAATATGAATTTTCTATTAGCATTATTAGTTTAGAAAATAAAATAGTGAATTAAGAATGATAAAACATGAGGTGAGTGGGAGGAGAAACCAAAGTTGTCTCACCCTTACTCCCCCATTGTCGTGACTAGAGAAAGAGGAGGAAGAAAAATCTTTAGGGAAGAAATTCGGCCAAGGTGGATAGCAAGAGGAAGGTAAGTTCAATGCCATTCTTGAAAAAAAAAACTTATGCACCATTTGGATGATTAGTTAAATTCTACCTATTTTATGGTTTGAAGATAGGTTTTGTATGAGTTAAGTTTCGGCTAAGGTGGATTTGTGTTGGTGTCATTAGCATGCTAAGTGTGAAGCTTTGTAATGATACATGTGATGGTGGATTGATGATTCTTGGATTTTCTTTTTTAGCATTTGTGAGTTAGTCATTAAGTTCTTTGCTTAACCCATGGCAAAATTTGAAACGGTGTGGTAGCTAGAGCATTCGGCCATGGTAGAAAATGGAAGAGATATATGGTTGTTGTTTCGTGTTAAATTTAGATGAACGATGGTAGATGAGTGTTTGAACTATACAAATAATCATATGTGAGCATTGGGTGCTAAGGGTAAAGAATCGGCTACCTTATTATGTGCCAAGACCGAATGTGAATGTGGTTATGTTTGAGTAATTTATGTGCTTAAAATTGATGTAGTATAAATTATCATGTCCTTGTCGAATATAAATTTGATCAAAGAGGAGTTTGTTATTGAATATTGGTTCGGCTACTAAGCTAGGAAATAATTGTTGGAAACATGGTATCTAAGCACTTATGTAGATATATATATATGGCACTTTAAGTAAAATTGTTCATTTGATAAAGTTGGCTAATAGTTCAAGTAATGATTACTCTATTTGAGAATGTACATGAATTGAGGGTTGATGTTTAAGTGAGGTAAGTATAGGTATATTCGGCTTGTAGTTTTGTAAATGTGATATGAGTGTTTTGTTTTGTAAATGAGTAGTATGTTAAGGATGCTTCTAAAATATATATGGATGCCATGTGATTGTGTTTGATTGGGAAGCAAATTGTTTGATTTAGCTTAAGAGCTTAGAGGATCAAAGTTGGATAAGGGAAAGGAAAAAGTGATCGAATAGCCGTTGAAGTCGCTCGACAACATCCGAGGTAAGTTTTCAAGTAATGGAACTTAGTTTATGATTTGATTAAGTCATGGCATATAGCATAACAAATAAACGGAGATATAATGATTCAACTTGAATTATATATTGAGGTGACTAGTTTATACTTGTGACGGGTAGCCAAAAATGGTAATGCTTGATAAGTGACTTGTGTTTGAATTCTAGTTATGAAAATGAAATATAGATGCGTCATGATTTATTGATATGTGCATGAATATCCGGATGATAACCGGGCTAAGTCCCGAAGGCATTTGTGCTAGTGACTAATTCCGGGCTAAGTCCCGAAGGCATTTGTGCGAGTTACTATATCCGGGCTAAGTCCCGAAGGCATTAGGCATTTGTGCGAGTTACTATATCCGGGCTAGGTCCCGAAGGCATTTGTGCGAGTTACTATAACCGGGCTAAGTCCTGAAGGCATTTGAGCGAGTAGCTATATCCGGCTAAATCCCGAAGGCACTTGGTTAGGGAATGAGCGATCTTGCTGTAAAAATTTTAATTAATACGCTCGTAAAATCCCAACGATGAGGTATTTTTGTATATGCATTGGAATAATTGATTCCTTTTAAATAGTATTCGCTCAATCGATTAACAAGCTTCCGGCCTTTAGTCAAGTTAATACCTTATGTATGAATATAAGGGTTGGAAATGTGAAGTAGGTATGATTTTGAGAATATGTTTATATGAAACTATTCGTTTAGTCATATGAATGCTATACTTCAGTTGTGCATGATTCATTACTCAAAACTTACTAAGCATTAAATGCTTATTCCGTTTCTTTGATTCTCTGTTTTATAGATTTTGGTTCGTCAGCTATCGGACTCGGGAGTGTCAAAGTCGAAGTCATCCACACTATCAAAGCCCTTTTGGTACTCTTTTAGTTGAACTCTGAAAATGGCATGTATAGGACTGCCCTTTTGTTGTTGGTCATGTACCTTTCGGTAATGTATATATTTGGATAGCCATGTAAAAATGGCTTATATATATTTTGAGCATAGCTTTATAATCATTTTGTATGTTGTTCATGGAGTGTTATGGAAATTTTGGTAACGATTAGCCATTGGAATGGTTAATCACGATCATTTTGGTGCTATGTATGACAAAATTCCAGTTGATCCATGGAAAACCATGAAATAGGTAAAGTTTACCTTAAATATAGATGCTGACAGCAGCAGTGATGTGGATTTGAAAAATCACTAAAAATAGTAGGAATGGAATTAAATAGTGAATAAATTATGTAATCGAACCTTGATTAATCTATTTTCATATGAAAGTAAGGAAACGATCATATGAGCCGTATTTTATGAAATGTGAGCCGTGTTTCTGGATCCCCTGTTCTGATTTTGGAAATTCACTATAAATTAACCAGAGATAATTATAAGTCATGCCCTATATTTACAGATTCCTTTTTGAGTGTAGTTTCTTTAGAAACAAACGACATAAGTATTGAAGCCCTGTACAGGGAGATATCTAAGTCGTAATGCATGAAGGTCAGTGTAGTCGAACCCTGAAATAGGGGAGACTTTAACTAATAAACTGTACTAATTGGCTAGACCAAAAATTCTAGAAAAAAATTGGTAGATGGACATATGAGTCTAGTTTCAGGAAAAATTTATGGAACTGCTTTTCAATTTTTGGAACTCGAGATATGATTTTTAAGGTGACAGTGACGCAGTTAGCCAGCTTGTCTGGAAATTTTAAAATGGACTGTGCAAATAAGTTAATTAAGTCCGTTAACACCTCGTGTCCGACTCCGGCAACGGTCTTGGGTACAGGGTGTTACAGTGTGTATCCTCTGAGTCTAAAATGTGTAGAAGGTTTGAAGGTGGACCTAATGAGGACATTAGAGTGTTAGTGGATATTCTTGAGCTGAAGGAATTTGTTGTGCTCGTTGGTCGGGCTTGTAAAGCTAAAGAACTAACCAAAGAAAAGAGAAAAGTTGAGGCTCAGGTTAGAGATATAAGGAAGAGGCCGATGAGCAAGTCACTCCCATCCCAGTCTATGAAATCCAGAGATATGTATTCCCATTCTTATGTTTAAGCTGAGCATTTGTACAGAAACTGTAAGAAGCAAAATCTGAGTTTTAAATCTCAGGCTACATCTGTGGCTAGTGTGGGTAATGATAAAGCTTCCAGACCTGAGTGCCAACAATGTGGTAGAGGTCATTTTGGTAAGTGTAGGGTGAGATATGGATCTTGTTTCCGATGTGGTTCTCAAGACCACTATATCAATGACTATCCTGAGATGGTCAAGAAAGAAAAATTTCAGAGTACAAGGTCGGGTAGTACGGCTACAAATGGGATACTCTCAAGAAACGCCGGTAATGGGGCTAGTAATAAAATCTAACAAGGGATATAATGGTGAAATCTGAAGCTAGAGCTCCAGCTAGAGCCTATGTCATACGTGAGCGTGAGGACGCATTTTCTCCCGACGTGATTACAGGTACTTTTTCTCTCTATGACTCTTCTGTTATTGCATTGATTGATCCTGGTTCTACTCATTCATATGTGTGCATGAAATTGGTATCTAGCATGAATATGCCTGTTGAGTCTACGAAATTATGATTAAAGTGTCAAACTAGCTAGGAAAACATGTTTTAGTTGATAGGGTATGTAAGAAATGTCCTTTGATCATTAGAAATCATTGTTTTATGAATGACTTGATGTTATTGCCATTCGATAAATTTGATGTTATTTTGGGCATGGATTGGTTAACATTTCATGATGCTATACTAAATTGTAGACAAAAAGTTATTGAATTGAAATGTGAAAATGGTGAAATTCTCTGGGTTGAACTAGATGAGTCAGCTAAGTTGCTAATAGTGATTTCTTCGATGTCTGCTCAAAAATGTATTAGAAAAGGATGCAGAGCTTATTTGGCTTATGTTTTGAATACAAAAGAGTCTGAATTAAAGATTGAATCCGTGCCTATTGTATGTGAATGTTCGGATGTGTTCCAGGAAGAGCTGTCTAGATTACCTCCTAATATGGAAGTTGAGTTTGGTATTTAGTTAGTCCCTGGTACAACAATTATCTCAATTGCTCCATATAGAATGGCCCCAACTGAATGAAAGAACTAAATTCATAGTTGCAAGAATTGACGGACAATGGTTTTGTCAGGCTGAGATTTTCTCCGTGTGTGCTTCAATATTATTCGTGAAAAAGAAAGATGGATCTATGAGGTTATGTATAGATTATCGACAGCTCAATAAGATAACGATTAACAATAAGTATCCTTTGCCAAGGATTGATGATTTGTTTGACCAATTGAAAGGAACGACATGGTTTTCTAAAATAGACTTAAGGTCTGGTTACTACCAGTTGAGAGTGAAAGAGTAGGATGTGCCGAAAACTGCTTTTCGGACGAGGTATGGTCACTATGAATTTCTTGTCATGCCTTTTGGTTTAACGAATGTTCTTGCTGCATTTATGGACTTAATGAACCATATTTTCCAACCGTATTTGGATAAATTTGTTGTTGTTTTTATTGATGACATAATGATTTATTCTTGTGATGAAGCCGAGCATGCTAAACACTTGAGAACTGTTTTGAGAATATTGAGAGACAAGCAGTTGTATGCTAAGTTTAATAAAAGTGAGTTTTGGCTTCAAGAAATTGGATTCTTGGGCCATATTATTACGGGTGATGGTATTAGAGTTGACCCGAGTAAGATCTCGGCTATTGTTGAATGGAAATCGCCAAAGAATGTAACTAAGGTTAGAAGCTTTCTAGGCTTGGTCAGTTACTACAGGCGGTTTTTTGAAGGATTCCTCATGATTGCTACTCCGATGACGAGGTTGTTACAGAAAGATGTCAAGTTCAAATGGATAGAGGAGTGTTAGTAGAGTTTTGAGAAATTAAAGGCATTATTGACCGAGGCTCTGGTTTTGGTACAACCCGAGTTAGGTAAAGAATTCGTGATTTGTAGTGATGCTTCCTTAAATGGTTTGGGATGTGTACTTATACAAGAGGGTAAAGTCATATCTTAAGCTTTGAGACAATTGAAGCCTTACGAGAAGAACTATCTAACATATGACTTAGAGTTGGCCGCTGTAGTGTTTACTTTAAAGATTTGGCGACATTTTTTATTTGGTGAAAAATGTCATGTCTATACCGATCATAAAAGTCTTAAGTACTTGATGACTCAGAAACATTTGAACCTAAGGCAACGAAGATGGTTAAAACTATTAAAAGATTATGAGCTTGTGATTGATTATCATCCGGGTAAGGCGAATATAGTCACCGACGTTTTGAGTAGGAAGTCGTTGTTTGCTTTGAGGGCTATGAATACACGATTGAATTGGTCTGATGATGGTTCGATTCTAGCCGAGTTGAGAGCTAGACCTACTTTTCTTCAATAGATTTGTGATGCTCAGAGAGTTGATAAAAAGTTGCAAGCTAAGAGATTTTAGAGTGAGTCTAACAGTGAACTGGATTTTCTGAGTGACTCCGATGGTTATTTGAGATTCTATGGTAGGATTTGTGTTCTGAAGGACACTAATTGATTCAGAATATTTTACATGAGGTACACAACGATTGTTTGTCAATTCACCCAGGCAGCACAAAAATGTATAATGACTTGAAGAAAATGTATTGGTGGAATGGTATAAAAAGAGATATCTCAGAGTTTGTATCAAAATGCTTAGTTTGTCAGCAAGTAAAGGCTAAACACCAAGTACCTTTAGGTTTACTTCAGGCCATCATGGTTCCCGAGTGGAAATAGGACTAGGTTACTATGGACTTTGTGACAGGTTTGCCTTTAACTCCGAGAAAGAGAGATGCCATATGGGTTATTGTCGATAGACTGACTAAATTGACTCATTTTATTCCAGTGCGTATTGGTTACTCACTTGATAAGTTATCCGAATTGTATATTGGTGAAATTGTTAGACTTCATGGAGGACCTATATCAATTGTATCAGATAGAGGTCTGAGGTTCACTTCACGGTTTTGGAAAAAGTTATAAGAAGCTTTGGGTACAAAGCTAAATTTTAGCACTGCTTTTCATCCAGAGATTGATGGCCAGTCTGAGCGAGTAATTCAAATCTTGGAAGACATGCTCCAATGTTGTGTATTGAAGTTCCAAGGTAGTTGGGAAAAGTACTTACCGTTGGTGGACTTTGCCTACAACAATAGTTATCAGTCGAGTTTGAAAATGGCGCCTTATGAGGCATTATATAGGCTAACGAACGGCATTGTATTGGACCGATCTCAGAGGAAATTAGATTCACAGAGTTGATCTGGTCAAAGAAAATCGAAGAGAAGGTAAAGGTAATTCGTGATTTTCTGAAATCCACTTCGGATAGACAGAAATTCTACGCGGATTTGAAACAAAAAGAAATTGAATATCAAGTCGGTGGTAAGATATTTTTTAAAGTGTCACTGTGGAAAAAGGTTTTGAGATTTGGCAAGAAGGGCAAGTTGTGTCCTCGTTTTATAAGGCCGTATGAGATCACCGAGAGAATAGTGTCGATTGCCTATCGGTCGACTTTACCATCAGGGTTGGAAAAGATTCATGATGTATTTCATGTATCTATGTTACGCCAATATAGATCAGATCCTTCACATGTGATTTCACCGACAGAAGTTAAGATTCAACCAGATATGACTTATGGTGAGGAACAGGTTAAGATTTTGGCACGAGAAGTTAAACAATTGAGAAACAAAACCGATATACATCAGATCCTTCACATGTGATTTCATTGACAGCAGTTGAGATTCGACCGGATATGACTTATGGTGAGGAGCAAGTTAAGATTTTGGCACGAGAAGTTAAACAATTGAGAAACAAAAGCATTGCCTTGGTAAAAGTGTTATGGCAAATACATGGGGCTGAAGAGGCTACATGGGAGCCCGAGGAGGCCATGACGAAACAAAACCCAAACCTTTTTACCGATAAGATTTTCGGCGACGAACATCTCTAAAAGGGGGAGAGTTGTAACATCCCGAATTAGGATCTATTCGGAATAGTAGCTTTGAGACCATAGATCCGAGATAGAAATAATTATTTTATGATAATTTGATGATCCATAATATGATTGCATGTTTGTATGAAATTTTCATGAAGAAATTCTATGCCTAAGATGTTTAATTTGACTTTAGGGACTAAATTGAATAAGTTGTAAAACTTGTATTTTAGAAGCTTCAAGCATGAAATTGCATTATATTATTAATTAGAGGTCCTTAAATAGCTATTTGACCAAGTTCTAAAATTTTGGACAAAAATGGGCATCAATAGGAAAAATTTGAAAGAAAGGCCTTAAGGGCATTTTGGTCATTTGGTTCATAAAAGAATAAAAGGGGAAAATAAGTCAAAAGTTTGCTCATCTTCTCCAAGTGCTAGCCAAAGTTTCCAAGGGCCATAGCTAAGGTTTTGTTCATCGTTTCAAGCTTGATTGTAAGTACTCCTAAGCCCTGTTTTTCATGTTCTTTACATTTTTTATATCCTTGAAGCATGGTCTATCCATTTCTAGTCATATTTTGAAGTAGGATCCATGTATGAAACTTGGCCCATGTTTGACATGGTTGTATTTTGATGTTTAATAGAGGAATCTGAAAGTTGGATGTATGATAAACATATTTTACTAAGTGATTTTTAGTGAAAACACCTAAAAGGTACTTATTTGTAAAAGATGAAGAAATGGGTAGTAGAAATGTGGTTTAATGTGAAATATGGGTTGATATGAGTTAGAATATGAATCGCTAGGCTTGGGTAAAAAAGAAAATGCATGCATTTCATTTTTCAAGCCTAGGGACTAAAGTGTAAATAAATGAAAAGTTAAGGGTAAAAAGGTAATATTACCGAAGTATGTGTTATGGGTCGATATGAGCATGTGTATTAAACAAGTTAAATTTGGCATTATAGATTAAGAAAAACGTGATTCGGTTCTTGATCGGGGGAAAAACAAGGTTTACAAATATTAGGCTCGTTTCAATCATTTTGTACCGAGGTAAGTTCATTTGCAATAATGCAACATGTATCATACTTTAAATGCTTTAATATTGCTTGTATGATAAGTACTTACATATTTAGTGTGATGTTGTATCATGTGTTTATTGCCTAAATTTTATCATGAATTATGCTTTGATTACTCCATGAATATGTGATTGGTGCTCCGAGTATTGAAATCAAAGTTACGAGCAAGTTCGATAGAAATGTGGTATCGAAGAATCCTATTTGAACCTTAGGAATAGTTTAGGATACAAGTGACATGTCACTAGGAACTATGTGATCTGAACTCATTGAGTTACATCTAAGTTCATGATATATGTGACATCTAAGCTCAATGAGTTGTGGTCTGAGTTTATGATGTATGTGGCACATCTTTTGGTGTCCGAGTAATTGTCTTGTATATTCTACCAGTGGTTGGGTAGTCCGACATGTGTTGCGGATGCCTGATAGCCTATATGAGCAGACCTGTGAGTAGCTCGAAAGCAAGCAACATGTGATATGTTATATGAGGTAGCATTGGCTATATAGGAGGCAGTTAGGTGCGAGATTCCGTTGTATCTGATAGTATTCTTAGTGTTCAACGGCTAGTTCTAAAGGAATTTGAATAAGTAATCTTGATGAATACATCGAAGACGAGAAAGTAAGTTATTATGTGCAAATGGGCATAGTTATGTACACCGAATTCATGAGAATGTCATGAGATATGATGAACTTGTGGTAAGAATATGTATATATATATGATGAATAAGTTTAAGAGATTTGATAAAATACAAGATTATGTTCATTATGTTAAATTTATGATTAATGCTTGTTTAAGTTGCATTTTATTTGCATGTGAACTTACTAAGCTTTAAAGCTTACCCCTTTTCTTTTTCATATCTTATAGTGTTGCCAAACTAGCTTGGGGATCGAAAGATGTTGGAGACTCGATCACACTATCAATTGAATATTTGGAATAGTTAGTCTCATTATGTTTAATATGACATGTATAGGGACTTGGTCATTTTGTTACATGTCATATTGATTAGCCAAATGTGTTGGCTCATGAAAGTATTATGATCATTTTGTATATGGCCATGAGAAGTGACTCATATTGAGTATTTAGGTTGAAACCCTAATTATTGGTGTATGCATGCAAATGTGTTTATGCTTTAATGTGGTTATGGCTGCTTGCTTAATTAGTGTGATGGATGGCATGTATGTTTGGTGTATGAAATATGATTAATGTGTATGACAATAAATGTGGTGCAAATGTGTATCTTGAAAGTAAGTTAGCAAAGATGATAGACAAATATGAAATTGGTGTGGAATGTCATATGAAAGCATGATAGTTGGAATAGGTGATATGTTGACATTACCAAGTCATAATTTAACCATGAATGAAAATGCTTGAGTAGCCAAAGGTGCCATGTTGCATGCCATGAAGTGAGTATAAGTATGTGAGTGTTTAAGGGTGGCGATTGGCTTGAAAAATAGCCTAGAAATTGTCCACAAGGTTAGACACACGGGCATGTGTCTTGGCCGTGTGTGACACACGGTCTGCCCCATGGGCATGTGATCTGACCTTGTGTCCCCTGCACCCTAATAATGCAAAATAGATTACCAGTAGTAAACACACGGGCAGAGACACGACCGTGTGTCTCAGCAGTGTGAAGGACACAACCTTAGGACATAGGCGTGTGCCTAGGCCGTGTGAAGTCTGTATTTAATTTTTGGAATTTAATTCGCCACACGGCCTAAGCACACGGGCGTGTGACTTGGCTGTGTAACCTTATTTGGTTGATGACGTTATAGTCAGAGAGTTATACGGGCTGTAACACCCCTATCCCGTAACCGTCGCCAGAATAGGTAAGGGGCATTACCGGACTTGTAACTCATGTCAGAACAGTAAAATTTTGAATTTTTTCTTGAAATAAAGATCGTTCATTTAAATAAGTACTAAGCACAACCAGAGGTAAATTTTAAACTTCACTAAGTAAACATTCAAAAGATGCCATTTTCGCATGGCTTATATACATTAACCAAAAATATTCTTCCACCACTAGTCTATTCTATACATGCCATAAAATAATTCTAAACATAACAGTAACAAGCGGTGGATAGTGATAGTGTGACTAGTTGCTGACGATCCCCGAGCCTGTAGCTTCGCAATGAGATCTATAAAACAGAGGAAACAGAGTAAATGGAGTAAGCATTACAATGCTTAGTAAGTTTTAAGCAGTGTCAACAGATAACAATCAAATTATAACATAGTTGTTCGTATATTTTATTTCACTCTTCCTTCGGGCATACCATCCCTTTACCGAATATGCACATCTCATCATATACAATAGGAGATAAACTTTCACATAAAAGTGAGCTCATGTGACATAAATATATTGTATGATTTCACATAACCTCTCACACTGATCCGATGTCACATAATCATAGGAATAGTCTCATCGATTGCTCTCGTATGCATCACATAACTACCTTATGATTCAGTTCAAATCAAGCTCACATATAAACTTGGAGTACATACCTGTTTAACCTTTCGCATTGAATATATTTATAAGCAATTCTTATTACGAAGTCTTATAGCTTTAACCTCTACTCGGATTATCGGCGAGACCTTTAGCTCAGACGAAATCTCCACACGAAGTTATCGGGTCTTACCTGGACAAAATCTCCACACGTAGTCATCGGGTCTTACCCGGACATAATCTCCACACGTAGTCATCGGGTCTTACCTGGAATATATTTCCAAGTTTCATGTACATTTAATCACATGTTACAACATTCAGATCGACTGTCATATTTGTAACTCAATTGCCTCATCAAATATCTAATAATACACACCTTTCACATTGGTCGTTCGGCCACAATATACGCACATCGCCTACATATTTCACACTAGCCATTCGGCTTTACCACATATACATATCTCATATATATATTTCACATTGACCATTCGGTTTTACCACATATGCATATCTCATACATATTTCACATTAGCCATTCGGCTTTACCACATATACATATCTCATATATATATTTCACATTGACCATTCGGCTTTACCACATGTATGCATGTTCATATTCACCACATTGGCCATTCGGCCTTATCACACATATGCATGCTCACATTCATCACACTGGCCATTCGGCCTTATCACATATATGCATGTTCACATTCATCACATTGGCCATTCGGCCTTATCTCATATATACACATTCACATTCATCACATAAAATCCTAAATCAAAATATAAATTTTCATGTATTCACATCACAATTATCCAAATATACTTCACATACCACATATACTATCATGTATACACTTTGTCTTGGCCGAATCTACATCAATCATTTTCCAATGAATAATTCAATTTCACACCATACTATCATTTCATATTCGAATACTCATAAACTTACAATTTCACAAATTTTAATATCAAAGATCCGTCTAACACTCATATATCGTTTTACGATATCACGATTTAGAATTCACGTATGGGTTTAATCAATAGCTTATGAGCAACTAAAACAAGTTTTATCCATGTTTACAAAAAATCACATTTTCACTACGAGCTGTTTTCCTGAGCAATAGTCACTAAATTATTTATAACTGGAGGTAAAAAACTCCAAATCACTTGCCGTTAATTTTCCCTGAATATAGACTCATATATCTTCCATCCGTAAAATTTCCATAATTTTAGGTTTGGCCAATCAATACCAGATTTTTCTTAAATTTTCCCCTATTTCACTGTTTGACTAATCTGACCACTCTTCACTACGAATCAAATTTTTCATTGTACAGAATTCATAATGTGTTCTATTTGATTTCATTTGAAACTAGACTCATTAAGGAGACTAAGCATATAAATCTTATCTTATAACCATTTTTGTACAAATTATAATGATTTTCCAAAAACAAAACAGGGGATTTCGGAGTCATTCTGACACTGTCCCACACAACTTTAAATATCTCTTTATAGGAAATTTCTTTGCTTCCACGGTCTCTTTTATAAGAAACTAGACTAACTAAGCTTTGATTACATATTTTATTCAGCCTATAATTCCACACAAAAAATTTATAGTGATTTTCTAAAATCACGTTACTGCTGCTGTCCAAAGCAAATTATTACAATTTGCTCTTAAATTTCCAAGTCCAAACACTTATGAACTTACCATTTGAGTTTAAGACATATCATGGCCACATCATATCTTATTAAATCAACTCATTATGTCCTATTATGATTGAATTTACTCAACGTTTAATCACTTAAAACTTACCTCGGAAGTGGTCGACGATTAGATGTCCACGGCTATTCGTTTACTTTCTCTTTTCCCTTATCCGACTTTGATCCTCTTTGCTCTTAAGCTTAAGTAAAACAATAGATTGCTTAAGTACTTAACTAATATTATTCACTTAACAATCACATTTGGCAATCACATATCATTTAATCTTTGATTAACCAATTTAACACATACCGAAATCCAATCATACATCTAACCTTTATCTCAATACCAAACCGAGTTATAAGATCATACATTATACTAAGCATATCATTAAACATACCTATTCAATTTAGCTAATTTCATAGCCGATTAATCACCTTACCCCACATTACTCAATGCCGAATATTAACCCAACATCACAAGCATAATCACCATGAAACTTACCTTAATACACATTTTATCCCATTGTCGAATACATATATATATCATCAAACAAATATTTATTCACATAACAACAATTCAAGCACATCAAAGCATAGTCGAATGTATCATTCTTCTTAAATTCAAAAATAAATACATGGGCTAACTTGAAAATCTATTTAACAACTCAACTTTATAAACACATATTCGGCTAGGAAGAAAGATTGATAATTTAACAGCCTTAGCTTAACATATAATTTGTTGTGACACATCTTTAAGCATTCTTTTATTCCATCAACTCAAAACACATTCATCTCTCTCAATAACTAAACTCATATTCGGCAATGGCCTCCAATATAGTGACCGATTCTTCTCAACTAGCACCTAGTGTACACACATGATCATTTGTTTGATTCAAGCACCTATCCACCAAAAATTCATCCAAATTAACAAGAACAACAACCACATTCTTTGTTATCTACCATGACCGAAACCCATATTCATTCACCAAATATCAAAAATTTATCATCAATTTGACATATAAGGACATGACCAAATGCTTCTTGCAACACAAACTCAAAAATTAACACATGGGTCATGTTATGAGCACCAAAACAAACTCAACTTCACCAAATTTCCAAAAGAATCACATGATATCATACCTTAATTCCCCACACAAGATGGCCGAATGCCTTAGGTGTGCTTTCTTCCATTTCTTGGTTAGTTTCGGCTTGAGAGAGGTAAGAGAAGAAGATGAACATTTTTTTTCTTTTCTTTTGTTTTCTTCCTTCAATTCACGGCAATGAAGGGGGGGCATGGATGAGATAACTTTGTTTTCATCACCCCTCTCTTTTCATTACTTTATTACTAACCTCTTATTTTATTCTTTCTAACATAACACACTAACACAACATGTTTCCAACATGTTTCACCCCATAGCATGGCCGGCCACTAGCTCTAATTTTGGGTAATTTGACATGCAAACCCATCATTTTCATAACATGCATTAATAGGACACTTTACATTTGCCTAGCACATTTCTAAATTTTCTCACATAAGTCCTATTTAATAAAATTCACTTACAATTAACAAAATTCAAACATGAAATTTTTACACATGCATATATACATATAATAAGCATCAACTATGACGGTTAATTATTTTTATGACTCGATTTTGTGGTCCTGAAACCACTTTTCGACTAGGGTCAAATTAGGGGTGTCACACGGGTTGAGAACACGGGCTGTCCCAAGCCACACAGGCATGTGAGACCACATGGCCTACCCACACGAACGCGTGACTCTCCAAAGTATGAAAATTTTCTAGGTCTTCCTATTATTTCCAAAGTTCTCAGTTTAGTCCCAAACCATCTCGATGTATGTGTTGGGCCTCGTAGGCCCATATAAGGGGCAGCTTGCACATGTATGAATAAATTTGTTTTGACCGAAAATTTTATGGCCTGGTTTTGTATGATTGGTTACGTTTAAGTCCAGTAATGCCTCAAACCCTGTCTCAGTTTCGGATACGAGTAAGGGGTATTGCATAAACAATGATGAACATGTTTTCATCTTTTGTTTTATTTAATATACATTTTTTTATTTAATTACTAAATTAACCTTAGTTTAAATAACATTTAAATCATCAAATACATGCCCATTTATGTCAAATTCCACTATCAATGGTCTATTAACATCAGAAGGACCTCCACATTTCAATTTAATAACCATTAAACACTTTTAACCTATAGCATGCTACTTTTGCATTTTACGTGATTTAGTTCTTTCATCAAATTAAGCACTCAAACGCTAAAATTATTTCACAAAATTTTCACACATACATATTCACATGCTATAAACACCAAAAATATTATTAAAATAATTTTTCGACCTTGAATTTGTTGTTTCAAAACCACTATTTTTATTTAACGAAAAACGGGCTGTTACACATCATTTATGAAAGGCATCATTATATGAATATACTTATAACCAATTGGCTCATTTCCATTGGTGTTATACAAAATGAACTTCTAACCAATATAAGCCAACACATTTAGCCAAATCAATTATGATGCATAAAAAAATGACCATGTCCCCTATACATGCCATAACTCAAGATGTTGAATTCATTGGTACCAAAATAATTGTTGATAGTGTGAATGGATCTCTAACAATCTCCGAACCCGAGCGAGCTTGGTGTCACTATAAGACAAGTGAAAGAAAGGGGAGTAAGCTATATAGCTTAGTAAGTTCATATGCAAATAATATGCATTTTAACAACACATTAATCATGCAATTTATATAAAGTGAGATAACATAAATGTTACTAAAATCTCATAGTCATAACTTGCTCAATCACAACCTTACCAAGAGTTCACCACCCATCGAGTTTATTACTTACGAGTTCTATGTACATACCTATACCAACTCGTAACATAACCACATTCTTTCACATCTTTGACATTCTCGTTGAACACTTGGAATATTATTGGATACTCTGAAAATCTTGCACATAAGTGCCGCATATGTAGTCAAAGCTACCTCATATCTCAGAACACATATAGGCTCGCTCTCAAGCTATTCATCGGCTTGCTCACATAAGCTGTTAGTCAGGGCGTAGTGCTACTCACACAAGCTGTCAGGTAACCGTAACATGTGCCAGAATACCCAGCTACTAGTAGGACGTACAAGACCAACAGATCACATAAACACATATACACATGGGGTTCCTGGTGACATGTCACTCGTATCCTATTCTATTCCTAAGGTTCAACTGGGATTTCTTGCTTGTCAAAACTTTGTCGAATACCTCCAAAGAGTCAGTCACACAATTCATGCAATAATAAAGCATTTAAAACATAAATATAACATTGCATTATTTACATATGAACTTACCTCGGTACAAAAAGAGTAGCATTGGACCTAATCGTCAAACACTTTGTTTTTCCCCTGATCTAGGTCCAAACCTCGTTTTCTTGATCTATAATAACAAATTTAACACATTTAATACTCACAATATTCAATTAGCCCAAAAATCATATTATGGCAAAATTATATTTTTGCCCTTAATGTTTCACATTTTTACAATTTAGTTCCTAGGCTCATAAAATGAAATGTAATCAATTTCTTCAAAACCCAAGCCTAGCCAAACCATTTTCATACTCATATCAGCCCACATTTTCCACTTAATCAAACTTTTACTACTCATTTTATAACTTTTACAAATAAGTCCTTTTTAACATTTTTACCGAAATAACTTAGCAAAAGCTGTTTACCTAACACCAAACATGCATTTTCCACCATTAGACATCAAAATACACAAATATCTAACATGGGTAAAATTTTAAACTTCATCTTTCTTTCAAATTAGTCCTTAAAATAGCTAGATTAGGTTACAAGGATATCAAAAACATGAAAATCATAAAAAATAGGGCTAGAACAGACTTACAATCGAGCTTGAAAGCTTGGTAAACCCTAGCTATGTCTTCTCTTGCGATTTTCGGCCATGGGAGGATGAAATTGATAAGATCACATCTTTTATTTGTTAAATTTTGTTTTTATTAGCCAAATGATCAAAATGCCCTTAATGCCAAACTTTGAAATTTCACCCTACCATGTCTATTTTTGTCCAACTTAAAGTAAAATCATCTAATTACCATTTAAGGACCTCCAATTTAAAATTTCACAGCAACTAAACGCCTTTAACTTCTAGAACATACATTTTACACCTATTACAATTTAGTTCTCTTAGTTAAATTAGACACCTTATCGATAAAATTTCTTAATGAAATTTTCAGACAATCAATCAATCATACTGTAGACCTTAAAAAAATATCACAATAAATATTTCTAATTTGGATTCGTGGTCCCGAAATCACTATTCTGATTTGACCCTAAAACGGGCTATTACAAACCGAGCTAGAGCTGAATTCGAGGAAGCTGAGAGCAATGCTTTGGATTTAGTACAAAGAGTTGCATCTGTGTCTGGTAGTGAAAGGCCCATGTTTGAGGGCTGAAGTAAGGAGGCAAAACAAGCCTTCTTTCAAATGATGAGTGAATGGTTTACATAGTACTTGAGAACAAACCCTGTTGTACAATGACCTAATGCTCGTATTGGGCCTCGATTAAGTCCCGATTCAATTATAATGCTTGTATTGGGCCTCGAGGGCCCGATCAAGGGACTCTATGGATGATCTCGGTAAATGAATAGTAATTTACATAGATTAATGGAAAATTTTTTTGAATGTTCTGGTAATGCTTTGAAACCCTATTCTGCCGACGGGTACAGGTTAGGGTTGTTACAAATAGTGCAATGACTCCTGACATTTTAAAATGTGTTTTCATATAGTAAATGGATCACAATCGAGTTCTAGCTGATGAGGTTGAAAGTAATGCGCCAGCTCTCGCTCAAGGGACAGCACCTTCTGAATTTAGACCCATATCAGGTAGCCGGGGAGGAGAGGCTAAAGAAGCCTTCTTCCAAATGTTGAATGAATGGTTCACATAGTATGTTCAGACAAATCTGGCTACTCAACAACCTCCACCCCCAGCTAATCCCCAATTGGTTCCCGTAGCTCCTCAAGGTTTGGAACCTCTAAGAGAGTCGAGTTTTAGCTTGAAAATAAGATTCGAGTGTTTGGTGAGCTTTCTTGTACACTGACTGAGTGTTTAAAATGTGTTGTATCACTTTTGAGGGACACCGCATACCAATGGTGGAATGCATTAGTGTCAGTGGTGCCTAGAGAGAGAGAGTTACCTCAGAGTTCTTTCAGACCGAATTTCAAAAGAAATATATAAGTCAACGATTTCTAAAACAAAAGCACAAAGAGTTTATAGAACTGAAACAAGGCCATATGATGGTAGCTGAGTACGAGAGAGAATTTGTGTGCTTGGGCAAATATGCTTGAGAGTATGTTTCTACAGAAGAGATCATGTGTAAGTGATTTGTTAACGGTTTGAATAAAGACATTAAACTTCTGGTTGAGATTTTATATTTGAAAGAATTTGCTGTATTAGTTGGTCGGGCTTGTAAAGCCGAAGACTTTAGCCGAGAAAAGAGGAAAGTTGGTTTAGAGGCTAGAGATTCGAGAAAAAGACTGATAAATAAACCTTATCATTCTTCATCAAAGAAATCCCAAGATTCGTATAGTCGATCGAATGCATCAGTGGGATACCAGAATAGAGATTGTGAAAATCAACATGTGAGTCCTAAATCCCCAGCAACTTCCGTCTCAAGCATTGGCAGTGTGAGAAACAATAAATTTGAGTGTCAACAGTGTGATAGATGACATTTTGGAGAGTGCTGGAATAAGAGTAATAAAACTTATTTCAAATGTGGCTCACCAAATCATTTTATTCGAGATTGCCGAAAGTTATCTGAGAAAGATAAATTTTAGAATGTAAGACCGAGCAATACGGCTGCAAGAGGGAAACCACCGCGAAATACAAGCAATGTGTCTAGTAGAAAAGGTGTGACTAGGGATTTAGCTATGAGATCTGAGGCTAGAGTGCCAGCCAGAGCTTATATTATTCGTGCTCGCGAAGAAGCGCCATCACCTGATGTTATCACAGGTACATTTTCTCTTTATGACACTAATATGATTGCATTGGTTGATCTTGGATCGACTCATTCATATGTCTCTGTGAATTTAGTGTCTAGTAAAAGTTTGCCTATTGAGTCTACAAAATTTGTATTAAAGTATCGAACCTCTTAAGCAAGTATATTCTAGTTGATAAAGTTTGCAAGGATTGCCTTGTGATGATTCGGGGTTACTGTTTTTCGACTGACTTGATGCTTTTACCATTTGATAAGTTTGATGTGATTCTGGGTATGGATTGGTTGACTCTGTGTAACACCCCTCACCCGTATCCAATGCCGGAACAGAGTACGAAGCATTACCAGACTTAACAATACACATAGATGAAAATGGGGCCATAAAATTTCATTTAATTCAAAACTTTTCGAACACATGCATAACAAACAAAGCTAACTATATCATCACATCAAAACGTAGGACATGGCACGATTAATTAAACTTATAAACCATAATGAATAAGGACCTCATCTCATGATCATATATGATAACTCAATGCAGACTGATACGTAAGGTCAAAATCATAATAAGAATACATATCACAAACCAACTTCCTATACATGCCACTCACTTGATATTTCTAATATTTGAATTAATTTTCCCAAAAATAATAGTTTGATAGTGTGATTTTGCCTCCGACGATCTCCAACCCTGAGCCGACTTGCCAATACTAAAGAAATGGAGAGGATGGGTAAGCTTTACGCTTAGTAAGTTCATATGAAAATAATAAGCAATTACTACCATACTTTTCAAGATAAAACACTATAATTGTACAATTACACATATTCAGGTTAAGATGTGTTATCGAGTTATAGTTACTAAATCATTCATATCTAAAGTTACAAAACTCCAAATTTAGTTTTTTTAATTTTCCTTGAAACTAGATTCATACATATTTATCCCATAAAATTTCCAAAATTTTTGGTTTAGTCAATGAGTACAGTTTATTAGTTAAAGTCTCACCTATTTCAGAGTACGACTATTTTGACCTCTGTGCACTACGAACCAAATTTCTCCCTGTACAAAATTCCAACGACCATGCAGTTTGTTTCCTTTAAAAATAGACTCAATAAGGAATCCATCCATGTAAGGTATGACTCTTAATAAGTTTTTTTATAATTTATGGTGAATTTCTAAAGTCAGAATAGGGAATCTCGAATTCATTCACACCCTGTTTCACAAGAATTCAAATATCACACAATATAGAATTCTTTTGCTTCCCTTTTTTTTCATGTGAAAATAGACTCATTAAGCTTTATTTTCATTTATCATTTGCATTTTTAATCAACTTCCACAAATTTTTGTGAATTTTCAAAGTCATGCAACTACTGCTGTCCAATACTGTTTTACCACTAAAATTCATTCTTACATAATTCCACTTAATCCATTTTGTCTTATCGAAATTCACCCAATTATCGAGCACATTGCTCATAATTTTTCATAAACATATACCTAAACTTATTCATAATATAATCATGTTCAATTGTATTTTTACTTAATCGATTTTCCCGTTGAACTCTTCGGAATAATAACTGATACTCAATTGCCTGCACATATTTTCACACTTGTAACCAAAGCTATCTGGTACGCATAGTAGCCTGCACATAGTACTACACATGCAACCAATTATCTGGTACACGTAGTAGCCTGCACTTAGTACTACACACGTGACTAATTATCCGGTACACGTAGTAGCCTGCACTTAGTACTACACACGTGACCTAACCATTTGATACACGTAGTAGCCTGCACATAGTACTACACATGTGATCACAGTTTTCGGGTACGCATAGTAGCCTGCACTTAGTACTACACATGCGACCTCACAATAGATCATTCATATCGTTTTTATTCCGAAGGTTCAATCGGGAAATTCCTCACTTTTCAACATTTTACTAAATTGTCCGTAATCAATTTAAATTCATAATTTACATCAAATAACCATTTGATAGGCAGCCACATTTCATATGATATCAAAATATAATAACATAAAAAGAATCGATAGATTATTTATGTACGAATTTACTCGAAGTGTCGATCTCACTATCCATAGTACCAATTGTCCATTCATAGTATAATAAGACACAACTCAAATATCAAATCAGCTTTTAAGAATTTACATAACATATATCACATATTTCATATATCACTTGTCATGTATCTTCATTTTCTTGCATTTCATGTAACTTTCTTTCATGTCATATTTCCACATCATAAACACCATTCCATCAACTTTTCCAATATATTAAATCATAAAATATATGCAATAATAGTAAGAAATATAATTCAAACATAACATTGCATTATTATTATCATACGAACTTACCTCGATCCAGAAACAACAATTTACCATTTTAGTCCATAACCTTGTATTTTCCCGATTTAAGCCTGAATCTTGATTTCCTTCATAATCGAGCTTGGAAGTTTGGAAACCCTAGCCATGGAGTCTCCCTTGGTATACACGTCCATGGTGAAGAAAATGAGCAAAATTGGCTTTTAATTTTGTATTTTAACTCATTTTACCCCTAAATGACCAAAACTAAACTTTCCAAAAATTCCATTCATGTCCAATATTTGTCTATAAACGTTGAAATTGGTCAAATTGCTATTTAAGACCTCCTAATAAATATTTCAAAGCAATTTCATACTAGAAACTTCTAGAATGCAAGTTTTTCAACTTATTCAATTTAGTCCCTAACTTCAAATTAAGCACTTTATGCATAGAATTTCTTCACGAAATTTTCACAAAATCATGCAATCATATCATAGACCTCAAAATAATCATAAAATAATTATTTCTATCTCAGATTTGTGGTCACGAAACCACTATTCTGATTAGACCCTAATTCGGGATATTACAATTCTCCCCCCTTTAGGGATTTTCGTCCCCGAAAATCTTACCAAAAAAGTGGTCTTCACTTAGATTCCTTAATTTCATATTCAGTGTTGAAGAACTTTCACTTAGGCGGTGCCTCCAATATATCTCTTTAATTTCTCATATATTCTGAAATTCATTATCAGAAGTCGATCCTCACTGTACTCTTTTAGTTTGCTACTCACTATCACATTTTCCTCTTTCCACTACGGAAATAATTCTGATATAACCTAAAAAATAATCCTTTCTTCTAGTTACAAAATAATCCATCATGCCATCCTTTACTATTCATTCATTACGTTAATGAAAACCATCTCAATTGCATTAACTCAAGTACCAAAATATCTCAATTGAAGACATTAACTATAATTGAATTACTTGAGAGAAGTAATCCACCATACCGATTGGAACTCGCACTTTTATCACTTATACCTTCACTGTTGTCAAACCTTACACGAAAATTAGAAAAATCCCAATACTGAAATCACTACATCACCCAAATCAAATCAGAAGTATAGCCATACTTGACATGATTATCACGAGCTGAAGAATGCACTCTGAACATGAGTCATAGTTGACAAATTACGGAATAAAGATAACAAGAAAACCGAATAAAGAAATCCAAGATAGAGAAACACAGAATAAAGAAACCCAGAGTAAAGAAACCCAAGATACGATACTATGTCGGAAAATTGAAAACCAAACTCATAGGAAAGTATAGAAGATCCCGATAATTCCTCAGAGAAAAGAAATCCAGTAGAAAACATCATTTAATCTCACTAGAATCAAATGCAACAAGAACAATGTATCTTCCCATATATATACATATCAAATGGAGTATCAAGTAGAAGAAACAGAATCATAGTATCATACATATTCTCTCATAAATTTTTTTATCAGGCAGAATATAATGGAATGCCCGAAGGAATAGAGTAATACAAATTATAAACCAATCAGGCTACCAATGTTTTCGTCTAACATCAGGATTAGAAAACATCACCATATAACAATTTCTTCAAAAGATCAATAACCATATAAATATTTCTGGGAACGGATAAACACATAGAACATCTTAGAAGAAACTACTAAAATCTGTCTAGCCGTAACTGTCACACTCAAATATTATACATTCCATATATCATTTCCCCAACTATTTCTGCCATCACAAATTTCATATTACTTTTCACTAAAGAAGACTAGTTCTGAATAAATTTTGATTTACACTTTTCTCGACCTTGTATCTAAGTAATTCAATTTACCAAAGTAAATTCATTCTTTAACTGGGACAGTGCATAGCTCCAATAATCCTTATGCCAATCTGATTTATAATTATTCTAGCACTGAACTATTTGGTTTCTCAATCGGAAACTTATTCAGTACAAATCTCGTGAAATTCCATTATAAAACACCACTTTGGTAAGGGGGAAGGGGTCGTAGGGCCTCTGACTCAACTCTCATATACATATACATGTAACACAGTTTTCATCATAGCAATCATATCTCAATCATGTCATTCATTTCGAGTAACTAACATTCATATTGGTTTAATGCCCACTTTCTAGTTATCTCATTTAGTCAAGTATAATTATGCATGCATCCTATGTTTTCTGGAAAGCTTGACTTATCCATTCATCTACTCGAACAAATCATACTCATGACATCATATAAGGGTTAAACAAACATAGATATTTGCATCACAATCGCAGCTTTCATTTCGTGCATCATCATATACATATCATTACAATCACATAATTCATTCCAAACAATTTTACATAGATAAATTCATTTCATTATAATCATTTATCTCATAAAAAATATCATTGACATTTATCAACATTCAACGTTCAATCAAGGCAATTACATTTTCATTCATATCATGATATTAGGAACTTTTACTCATACTTCTACAAATTTCTATTTATCCTGTTCATCTTATCAAGTAAGCCAAGTGCACTACATCATATGAACATCAAGCAAGTATGGATATTTATCACAACTGACCTTTCATCTCACGTGTTATCACTTATATATATATCATAAATTTTTATTAATACTTTTCTAAATTGAGACTCATCATAATCGTAATTTTATTCAAACACCTTCGCATCACATTGAACATGGTCAGTGCAGCTCGGTTAGAGAGTATCTCTGTTTAAGCAAGACGATGGTCATACGCGTCGGAAGACATCACACTATCACGGATCAGTGGCATGTATAGCTGGACTTTTACAGATGCTAGGTTAGTCCGAGAACTGACTAAGCCATAGCTCTGATACCACTAAATGTAACACCCCTTACCCGTATCCAAGGCTGGAACAGAGACGAGGCATTACCAGATTTAACAATACACATAGACGAAAACGGGGCCATAAAATTTCATTTAATTCAAAACTTTTCGAACACATGCATAACAAACAAAGCTAACTATATCATCACATCAAAACGTAGGACATGGCACGATTAATTAAACTTATAAACCATAATGGATAAGGACCACATCTCATGATCATATACGATAACTCAATGCAAACTGATACGTAAGGTCAAAATCATAATAAAAATGTATATCACAAACCAACTTCCTATACATGCCACTCACTTGATATGTCTAATATTTGAATTAATTTTCCCAAAAATGATAGTTTGATAGTGTTATTTTGCCTCCGACGATCTCCAACCCCAAGCCGACCTGCCAATACTAAAGAAATGGAGAGGATGGGTAAGCTTTACGCTTAGTAAGTTCATATGAAAATAATAAGCAATTACTACCATACTTTTCAAGATAAAACACTGTAATTGTATAATTGCACATATTCAGGTTAAGATGTGTTTTCGAGTTACATTTACTAAATCATTCATATCTGAAGCTACAAAACTCCAAATTTAGTTTCGTTAATTTTCCTTGAAACTAGATTCATATATATTTCTGCCATAAAATTTCTAGAATTTTTGGTTTAGCCAATTAGTACAGTTTATTAGTTAAAGTCTCACCTGTTTCAGAGTACAACTACTCTGACCTCTGTGCACTACGAACCAAATTTCTCCTTGTACAGAATTCCAACGACTATGCAGTTTGTTTCCTTTAAAAATAGACTCAATAAGGAATCGATCCATGTAAGGTATGACTCTTAATAATTTTTTTTACAATTTATGGTGAATTTCTAAAGTCAGAACAGGGAATCTCAAATTCATTCAGACCCTATTTCACAAGAATTCAAATATCACATAATATAGAATTCGTTTGCTTCCCTTGTTTCTTTCATGTGAAAATAGACTCATTAAGTTTTATTTTCATATATCATTTGCATTTTTATTCAACTTCCACAAATTTTTGTGAATTTTCAAAGTCATGTAACTGCTACTGTCCAACACTGTTTTACCACTAAAATTCATTCTTACATAATTCCACTTAATCCATTTTGTCTTATCGAAATTCACCCAATTATCCAGCACATTGCTCATAATTTTTCATAAACATATACCTACACTTATTCATCATATAATCATGTTCAATTGTATTTTTACTTAATCGATTTTCCCGTTGAACTCTTCGGAATAATAACTGATACTCAATTGCCTGCACATATTTTCACACTTGTAACCAAAGCTATCTGGTATGCATAGTAGCCTGCACATAGTACTACACATGCGACCAATTATCTGGTACACTAGTAGCCTGCACTTAGTACTACACACGTGACAAATTATCCGGTACACGTAGTAGCCTGCACTTAGTACTACACACGTGACCAATTATTCGGTACACGTAGTAGCCTGCACTTAGTACTACACACGTGACCTAACCATTTGATACACGTAGTAGCCTGCACTTAGTACGACACACGTGATCACAGTTTTCGGGTACGCATAGTAGCCTGCACTTAGTACTACACATGCGACCTCACAATAGATCATTCGTATCATTTTTATTTCGAAGGTTCAATTGGGAAATTCCTCACTTTTCAACATTTTACTAAATTGTCCGTAATCAATTTAAATTCATAATTTACATCAAATAACCATTTGATAGGCAGCCACATTTCATATGATATCAAAATATAATAACATAAAAAGAATCGATAGATTATTTATGTACGAATTTACTTGAAGTGTCGATCTCACTATCCATAGTACCAATTGTATAATAAGACACAACTCAAATATCAAATCAGCTTTTAAGAATTTACATAACATATATCACATATTTCATATATCACTTGTCATGTATCTTCATTTTCTTGCATTTCATGTAACATTCTTTCATGTCATATTTCCACATCATAAACACCATTCCATCAACTTTTCCAATATATTAAATCATAAAATATATGCAATAATAGTAAGAAATATAATTCAAACATAACATTGCATTGTTATTATCATACGAACTTACCTCAATCTAGAAACAACAATTTACCATTTTAGTCCATAACCTTGTATTTTCCCAATTTAAGCTCGAATCTCGATTTCCTTCATAATCGAGCTTGGAAGCTTGGAAACCCTAGCCATGGGGTCTCCCTTGGTATACACGTCCATGATGAAGAAGATGAGCAAAATTGGCTTTTAATTTTGTATTTTAATTCATCTTACCCCTAAATGACCAAAATGCCCTTACTACTAAACTTTCCAAAAATTCCATTCATGTCCAATATTTGTCCATAAACTTTGAAATTGGTCAAATTGCTATTTAAGACTCCAAATTAATATTTCAAAGCAATTTCATACTAGAAACTTCTAGAATGCAAGTTTTGCAACTTATTCAATTTAGTCTCTAACTTCAAATTAAGCACTTTATGCATAGAATTTCTTCACAAAATTTTCACAAAATCATGTAATCATATCATAGACCTCAAAATAATCATAAAATAATTATTTCTATCTCATATTTTTGGTCATGAAACGACTATTCCGATTAGGCCCTAATTCAGGATATTACACTCTGTACAATGCTATTGTGAACTGTAGATGAAAGACTATTGAATTGAAATGTTAGAATAATGAAATTCTCTGGATTGAATCAGATGAGTCAAGTAGATTACCTATAGTGATTTCATTGATATCGGCTCAGAGATATGTGAGAAAAGGTTGTGATGCGTATCTAGCATATGCTTTAGATACCAAAGTGTTTGAAATAAAGATTGAATCAGCGCCTGTAGTTTATGAATATCCAGATGTATTTCTAGAAGAATTGCCTAGGTTGCCACTGGTCAGAGAGGTTGAGTTTGCTACTGAGTTAGTATTGGTAACTTCACCGATATCTATAGCTCCGTACAGAATGGCTTCGACTGAATTGAAAGAGTTGAAAGATCAGTAACAAGATTTAACAGATAGAGGTTTTGCATGATCGAGTTTTTCGCCTGGGGTGACCTTGTATTGTTCGTATAGAAGAAAGATGGAACAATGAGAATGTGTATTGACTATCAACAGCTCAACAATGTTACGATAAAGAACAAGTGTCCTTTGCCGAGAATTGATGATTTGATTGATCAGTTAAAATGGGCAACAATGTTTTTGAAGATTGATTTGAGATTAGGCTATTATCAGTTGAGAGTTAAAGACTCAGATGTGCTGAAAACTGCATTTAGAATGAGGTACGGACATTATGAATTCCTCGTTATGCCTTTTGGACTAACTAATGCTCCAGCCATTTTTATGGATTTGATGAATCGGATCTTTAGACCGTATTTAGACAGATTTGTTGTTGTTTTCATTGATGACATTCTGATCTATTCTTGAGACGAGTCTGAGCATGGTGAGCATTTGACAATTGTGTTGCAAACTTTGAGGGATAAGCAACTGTATGTAAATTTAGTAAATGTTAGTTTTGGCTTAGTGAAGTTGGATTTTTGGGGCACATTGTTTCAGCTAAAGGTATAAGAGTTGATCTGAGCAAAATTTTAACAGTTGTTGATTGGAAACCACTGAGAAATGTATTTGAAGTCAAAAGCTTCTTGGGGTTAGCTAGTTATTATAAGCATTTTGTAAAAGGATTTTCAATGATTGCTACACCGATGACCAGGTTGCTACACAAAGATGTGAAGTTTGAGTGGTCCGAGAAATACCAACAGAGTTTTGAGCAGTTTAACTGAGGCACCAGTTTTGGTTCAACCTGATTAGGGTAAAGAGTTTGTGATTTATAGTGACGTGTCATTGAATGGTTTAGGTTGTGTGTTGATGCAAGAGGGAAAAGTGATAGCTTATGTCTCTAGACAGTAGAAGCCGCATGAAAAGAATCATCCGACACATGATTTAGAGTTGGCTGCTATTGTTTTCGCATTGAAAATTTGGTGTCATCATTTTTACAGTGAAAAATGCCACATCTTCACTGATCATAAAAGCTTAAGGTATATTATGACTCAGAAAGATTTAAATTTGCGACAATGGAGATGGCTCGAGCTACTAAAAGACTATGAATTTGTAATCGATTATCATCCGAGAAAAGCAAATGTGGTCGCAGATGCTTTGAATAGAAAATTGTTGTTTGTCTTGAGAGCAATGAATATACAGTTGACATTATTTGTTGATGGTTCGATTTTAGCTAAGTTAAAGGCTAAACCAGTATTTTATCAGCAAATTTGGGAAGCTAAGAAATGTGATAGTGAATTGCAAGCTAAAAGAGTGCAATGTAAGTCGACTAGTGATTCAGAGTACCAAATCGAATCTGATGATTGTTTGATGTTCTAAGATAGAATCTGCGTATCGAAAAATCCAAAGTTGATTCAAAAAATTTTACACAATGCACATAATGGTTTATCCGTTCATCCTGGAAGTACTAAGATGTACAATGATTTGAAACAATCGTATTGGTGGTCAGGCATGAAATGGGACATTTCAGAATTTGTGTCGAGGTGTTTGATTTTTTAACAAGTAAAAGCCAAACATCAAGTGCCTTTAGGACTATTACAACCTGTAATGATACCCGAGTGGAAAGGTGATAGAGTTACGATGGATTTTGTATCGGGATTGCCCATAACTCTGAAAAAGAAAGATGTTGTTTGGGTTGTAGTTGCTAGATTGACAAAAGAATCGCTTTTTATGCTAGTAGTACAGACTATTCACTAGATAGATTAGCTAAATTGTACATTGTTGAGATTGTTAGATTGCACGGGGTGCCAATTTCGATTATTTCAGATAGAGATCCAATGTTTACATTGCGATTTTAGAGGAAATTGCAAGAAGCTCTGGGTACTAAGTTGAATTTTAGTACAACATTTCATTCGAAAACCGATGGTTAGTCTGAGAGAGTAATTCAGGTTCTCAAATATATGCTCTGATCTTGTGTTTTAGAGTTCGAAGGCAATTGGGAGAATTTTTTTCCATTGGTTGAATTTGTGTATAACAACAGCTTTCCATTGAGTACAAAGATCGCACCGTACGAAGCTTTGTATAGTCGCAATTGTCAAACTCCTTTTTATTGGACCGAGTTGAGTGAGAAAAAGATTCACGGGGTTGATTTGATACAAGAGACTGAAGAAAAAGTGAAAGTAATTCATGATAGTTTGGAAGCAGCTTCTGATCGACAGAAATCATACACGGATATGAAACAAAAAGATATTGAATTTTAGATTGGTGATAAAGTGTTTCTGAAAGTATCTCTATGGAAAAAAATTGTTCATTTTGGTCGTAAAGGCAAGTTGGGTTTGCGTTTCATCCGGCCGTATGAGATTATTGAAAGAAAAGGGCCAGTAACATATCGACTAGCTTTACCGACTGAGTTAGAAAAGATCCACAATGTGTTTCACATATTGATGTTGCGTCGATATAGATCGGATCCTTCACATGTAATTTCTCTGGCAGAAATTGAAATCTAGCCTGATATGACGTACAACGAAGAACCGATCAAAATTCTAGCACGTGAGGTTAAACAGTTGAGAAATAAAAGCATAGTTCTCATAAAGTACTTTGGCAATGATATGGTGTCAAAGAGGCTATGTGGAAACCCAAGGAAGCTATGAGAAAATAGTACCCTAACCTATTCACTAGTAAGATTTTCGGGCACGAAAATCTCTAAGGGGGAGAGTTGTAACAACCCATTTTTAGTCATATCAGAACAGTGGTTTTGAGACAAAAAATCCGAAGTTGAAATATTTATTTTAATTTTTATAGCATGAAATATGATGGTGTGAAAATTTTGTTAAGAAATTTTATCGTTTGCTTGTTCAATTTGATTAAAAGGACTTAATCGTGTAAAGCGTAAAACTTGAGTTCTAATAAGTAAAGGTCTTTAATAGCTATAGTACCTTAAATTTAAGGTCCTTATGTGGTAATTGTACCATTATTAGTTTGAGTGGACAATTATGGAAAAGTATTAAGTGATTTATATGTTTTATGAACAAGGTTAATTTTGTAATTTGGTAAATAAAGGTTAGTAAAATAAAACAAAGAAAATTATCATCCTTATTTCTCCATATTCTAGCCGAAATTAACCTAAGGAAGCCGTTAAAAAAGCTTCAAACATTGGGCCAAGCTTTCTAGTTCAATTGTAAGTCTATTTTTGTCTAGTTTTTAATGATTTCTATGTTTTTAATATTGCTGCAACTAGGTCTAGCTAGCCCAGGCACTAGTTTGCAAAATTGTTAAAGATTTTGAATGATGCCATTGATGAATATGTTAGTGTTTTGATGTTTGATGATAGATTATGAATGTTTGTTGTGAAATATGCAAGTTTTGTTAAGTGATTTTTAGTAAAAATGCAAAATAGGATTAATTTGAGAAATGTTGAAACTTTGTGGTTAAAGTATGAATTAAATGAAAAATATGGGCTGCTAGGGGCACAATTGTAATTCAACTAGCATGAGTTTATTTTGAATTTCATTACTTTGTGGTTTTATGAAATAAGGACTAAATTGTAAAAGTGGTGAAACATTAGGGGCAAATGTGTAAATGTGCTTAAATGTATGTTTTGGATTAAATTGAATAGAGAGATTATTAAATAAGTTAATTTTGAATATATTTAAATCAAGAAAAGTCGAATTCTGATTTAGATCGGCGAAAAACTAAAGTTATTGACTATTCAACTTATTTCGTCGTTTTCACATCCGAGGTAAGTTCGTATGTGATAATTTTCATTATAAATGTATTTTAAATGCTTTAATATTGTATAAATTGTGAATAAGAGAGGTCGGATAAGTTCAATAATGACTCGATGGTAATTCAACATTAGAAATCTCGGTTGAACCTTAAGAATAGTTTAGGATACTAGGGACATGTCATTAAGGGATACATTGAGTTGGCTTCGGGTGATAATATTAGCACTTCGGGTGTGAGTTATACTGATTTGGCTTCAGGCCATGAACATCAGCTGATTTGGCTTTGGGCCATGATATCAGTACTTTAGATATAAGTTACCTTGATTTGGCTTCGAGCCATGGTATAGGTACTTATTGTGTAAGACTCTTGAGTATTTGACTTCTATTTCGAATGGTTCAACAGGTAAACGAATGATGTGATTAAGAATGAGATCGGTACAAGATGGTACAAGTATGTGCATAAACCATATTAGCTTTGAATCGAAGAATGGTGAAGAAAGTATATAGTTTTGTGAATAAGTAATTGAAAGGATTGTTAGTTGATGTGAATTCATGTATCTATAATTAGTTGTTGAATTATGAGGTTATGATTATATCGAGTTTATTTCATACGAGCTTACTAAGCTTTACTGCTTACATCATTCATTTTTCTATGTTTTATAGTGATTTCAATCCTAGCTCGGGTTCAAGGACTGTCGGAGATTTCGTCACACTATCCTACAAACGATTTGGTACCTTTAAGCTTTTGTTTTGAGTATATGGCATGTATAGGGACTTTGGTCATGTTGGTTATCTTTTGGTTATGATTTTGACCATTTGAATTGGGTTGTAAATGTCTAAGGTTTGGTTTGTATATTTGGCCATGTGAGTTGGCTTATTTTGGTTGATGTTGGTTATGTTATATGTATACAAATGACTTATGTTGTGTGATTAAGGTTGGAATCATGGTGCTTATTGATAATAGGTGATTTGAATGTCAATTGGTTGATAATTGGGAAGTTATGTGCTTGTTAATTGGTGAATGATGATGTGTGTTTGGAAAGGTTTATTTAGTTGATTTGTATATGTGAAGTTGGTATGATTTAAATGAGTGAAACATGAGATAATAAGCATGTTAGTTGTTGATATTGAAATGGTATGTTTTAGCATTGATTATGTTTGAATTGGATGTACATTTATGCTATGAATGAGTACCATTTGTAGGTGCGGCTAAGTTTGGGTGGCAAATTGGCTTGGTAAATAGCCTATTTTTGTCCACACGAGCAAAGACACGGGCGTGTGTCTCAATCATGTCTGACACACGGTCATTTTACACGGCCGTGTGTCCCCTGGTGTTGAATTTGAAACCAAGTTAGTATGCTCCACACGGCCTCACACACGGGCTTGTGACTTGGCCATGTGGCATAAGTCAATATACCCTATAGGTTTGACATGGTCTATCATACGGCCTGGCACACGGGCCTGTATAGTCATATTTAGGGCAACGGGCTAGACACACGGGCGTGTGTGTTGACCGTGTGACCCAAGTCAGAGAGTTACACAAGGTTGGACACGGGTTGGGACATGGCCATGTGCTCCCATTTCAAATGTCCACACGGCCTGTGACATGGGCGTGTGTCCCCTGTTCTGAGGGAAATTTCTTAAGTGTTCTATGAGTTTTCAAAGTTGTCGGTTTGGTCCTAAACCATTTCTAAGCATGTTTTTAGGCCTAGTAGGCTCGTATTAGGGACATATTGATTGAGATTGAATGATGAATGCAGGAAATGTGATAATGTATGCGTAGTGAATGTTTAATATAAGTTCGGTAATGCTTCGTAACCCTATTCTGGCATTGAATACGGGTGAGGGGTGTTACAAATTAAAAAGTAGTAACAGGAATTAATAACAATGAGATGAAGAGCTAGAATAATTATTTCACCTTTCTATGCAACCACTAATAGCGATGTTGTAGTAATGTTGCAGCAATACAACGACAATATGGTAATTTACTAATCCAGAATCTACAGGTTATAGGCTTCTTTCAAAGTCATTACGTTCAGTCTTTTAACTAATTGAACATATGACTATGCTAAGTCAACCTCACGATCACAATTTCAAGCACCTTTCCTAAGGAATATGTAAGGTAACAATATATGTTTATATTGTTACGAATTTAAGATCAAAGAAATTAAACATGCTCCATTTAAGTAGTTTGTCCATCAATCACAACCTTTTTAGATTTAATAATTAACTCAATTACTCACTAATGTTAGCTAGGCACTAACAAGTATTAGATGTGAAATCTACTTGAATGAATAAACAACTATTTCCACAAAACATCATTAGCACAGTACCAATAATCCCATTTTAAGGTTCCATAATTATTCTAACAAAATGTATTTAGGCCATAATCATTAAATTGAAAACAATAGAGCAAGTTGTAGCCATGATTTTAAAGAACACAACAATTGAAATAACACATAAAGAGAAATAAAAGATGATTAGCCAAATTTTGGTGGTTGTCCGTAGTTGCTCATGTCATCTTTCTCCTCCTCCTTGTTTTTTCTTCTTTAGGCCCAAATGCTTTCAACCTTTATTCTGATTTTTCCTTTTCTCCGTGCTTCTTTTTCTCCTCAAAACTCACCCCTTTCCTTTTGCTAAGCTCTCCCTTTAACCCTCAGTTTCGTCCCATGTATCCTTGATTTCCTCCTAGTGGTTTCCTTGATTTCCTCTTGGTAGTTCCCTTGGTTGCCTCTTCTCCCAAATAAGCTAGTCGACTAAAGCCCATTTGAAAAGGTTTCAAGCCTTCCTAGCCTACCTTTTTTTAGTTATGGGCTATTTCTAGCAATGGGATGAGAGGTATTTGATGCCCAATAGTTGTCATGGTGCTTCCCTGGTCGTGATCTTCTTAACTTGTTAGACAATGCAACTGTAACACCTTTAACCCGTATCTGTCGCTGGAATAGGGTTACGAAGCATTACCAAAATTTTAAAACTCAAAACATTCAGTTCGTGGCATTTCATAATTCATAGAATTATTCATCCAAGCACATGCATAATGTCCCTTTTTCGAGCCCTTGAGGCCTTAGAAACACTTTAGAAATGATTTGGGGACTAAATAAAAAATACTAAGAATTTGATGGAAAAGTTGAAATATTTCATACTACAGGGGTCACATGGCCTGAGATACACGCCAGTGTCTCAAGCCATGTAAGCATTCGAATTAGGGACACACGCCCATGTGTCAGGCCGTGTAACTCTCAAAACGGTCTCACACGCCCGTGTACCAAGCCATGCCTGACTTTCCAACCTTTTAAAATCTACAGGGGACACACGACCGTGTCGCATAGCCATGTGTCACACATGGCTGGGACACACGCCCGTGTCTTTGGCAGTGTGGACAAGAAATAGGTCATTTTCAAGCCATTTCCTTCACTCAAATCATGCACACACATGCAATCCATTTGCACCCATTTCAAGCACTCAAAATGTACATAAAATATACATAATCAAACTAGATCAACATGGTACCTATTCATACAACCAATATGCCAAAAGGTACCTATTCCCATAATACCAAATACACTTAAACATAAACATAGCTTAGCCATTTATCAACTCAACCTTTGCAACATAATTTCATACCAAATCCTACCACAATAGCCACATACCAAGATCACATTCAAGCTTACCAAAATATCCATTCAATTCATATCATCACCAACCATTTCAACATATAACCAACAAGCACCAAAATGCTAAAATATCATTAACTAAAATACCTTATTTACAAACCAAACATATTGGATATTCCATCAAGTACAAAACACCTATACATTCTATTATAACCACGACTTAAAAACATCAAAATCTACCGATATAACCGATGGATAGTGTGATAGGTCTCCAGCGATCTTCCAACCCGAACGAGCTTTTGATTAACTATAAAACATAGAAAAAGAGCACAAAGTAAGCATATAATGCTTAGTAAGTTCATAACTCATAAACAATGCTTACCATTTCAATGCATAAGCTTAAAAAAATAAATATGGATCAATCCAACACAAGCTTTGCACAAGCCTAGGCATCACTAATGACACAAATCAATGCTTAATCACATTTTCAATATCATCACATGATTAGATAAATTTCATAAGTATAAGTCATATTAACTCACACTGTGTGTAATTATGACTACACAAACATCCTACCTTTCCATAATAACAAAGCGAATTGCATCGAAACCCTTACCGAAGCTCACATGTAATGTGCTAACGATGGTCGTAACCATCCCTTTTCGTATTCGATGGTTGTCACCATCCCTTTTCATATTTAATTGTTGTCACCATCCTTTTTCATAGTTGATGGCCGTCACCATCCCTTTTCATAGTCGATAGTCGATACTATCCCTTTTCATATTCGATGGTCATCACCATCCCTTTTCGTAGTTGATGGTCGTCACCATCCCTTTCCGTAGCCTGTAGTTGAAACTATCCCTTTTCATATTCGATGGTCGTCTGTAACACCCCTATCCCGTAACCGTCGCAAGAATAGGTAAGGGGCATTACCGGACTTGTAACTCATGTCAGAACAGTAAATTTTTTTTTGTTTTTTTTGAACATTCCTTTAGATAAGTACTAAAGACAGTCAGGGATACAATTTAAAGCTCCATAAGTACACATTCAAAAGATGCCATTTTCGCATGGCTTATATACATTAACCAAAAATATTCTTCCGCCACTAGTCTATTCTATACATGCCATAAGATAATCCAAAACGTAGCAGTACCAAACAATGGATAGTAATAGTGTGACTAGTTGCTGATGATCCCCGAGCCTGTAGCTTCCAAATGAGATCTATAAAACAGAGGAAACAGAGTAAACGGAGTAAGCATTACAATGCTTAGTAAGTTTTAAGCAGCGTCAACAGATAACAATCAAATTATAACATAGTTGTTCGTATTTTTATTTCACTCTTCCTTCGGGCATACCATCCCTTTACCGAATATGCACATCTCATCATATACAATAGGCAGATGAACTTTCACATAAAAGTGAGCTCATGTGACATAGATATATCGTATGATTTCACATAACCTCTCACACTGATCCGATGTTACATAATCATAGGAATAGTCTCATAGATTGCTCTCGTATGCATCACATAACTACCTTATGATTTAGTGCAAATCAAGCTCACATATAAACTTGGAGTACATACCTGTTTAACCTTTCGCATTGAATATATTTATAAGCAATTCTTATTACGAAGTCTTACCCGGACATAATCTCCACACGAAGTTATCGGGTCTTACCCGGACAAAATCCCCACACGTAGTCATCGGGTCTTTAGAGCTCGGATATAGTACGAGCACGAAGCTTACGGACATTAATCAGTGATGATATTCTCGCATAAAGCCTGCGGGGTTTTAACCCGGATATAGTACTGACACAAATGCCCTTCGGGACTTATCACATTTATACACTTTCACATCCATCACGTTGACCGCTCGGCCCTGTCACATATATACACTTTAACATTCATCACATCGGCCATTAGGCCTTATCACATATATCCACTTTCACATTCATCACATCGGCTATTAGGCCTTATCACATATGTATACACTTTCACATTCCTCACATCGGCCATTAGGCCTTATCACATATATACACTTTCACATTCATCACATCGGCCATTAGGCCTTATCACATGTATATACACTTTCACATTCATCACATCGGCCATTAGGCCTTATCACGTATATATACACTTTCACATTCATCACATCGGCTATTAGGCCTTATCACATGTATATACACTTTCACATTCATCACATCGGCCATTAGGCCTTATCACATGTATATACACTTTCACATTGATCACATCGGCCATTAGGCCTTATCACATGTATATACACTTTCACATATGGGTTTAATCAATAGCTTATGAGCAACTAAAACAAGTTTATCAAGCTTTGCAACACAATCTCAAATTCAGCACAAGCTGTTTTTCCTGAGCAATAGTCACTAAATTATTTATAACTGGAGCTACAAAACTCCAAATCACTTTTCGTTAATTTTTTCTGAATAGAGACTCGTATATCTTCCATCCATAAAATTTCCAGAATTTTAGGTTTGGCCAATCAGTACCGGATTTTTCTTAAATTTTCCCCTGTTTCACTGTTTGACTAATCTGACCACTCTTCACTACGAATCAAATTTCTCATTTTACAGAATTCAAAATGTGTTGTATTTGATTTCATTTGAAACTAGACTCGTTAAGGAGTCTAAGCATATAAATTTTATCTTATAACCATTTTTGTACAATTTATAATGATTTTCTAAAAATAGAACAGAGGATTACAGTGTCATTCTGCGCTGTCCACACAACTTTAAGTATCTCATTATCGGAAATTCCTTTGCTTACACGGTTTCTTTTATAAGAAACTAGACTCATTAATCTTTAATTTCATTTCTCATTCAGCCTCTAATTCAAATCCATAAATTTATGGTGATTTTTCTAAATTCATGTTACTGCTGCTGTCCTAAGCAGGTTTATCACAAATTTACTCTTTTGACATATCCTTTTAGCACTTCATAATATCATATCCATTTGGCAACATATCATATCAATAACTTACCTATACTTCATAATAGCCATTAGGCTATATGCATAAAAATTTACAATAGAGTTATGATTCTTTTAATATGTACTTAACATATCATACTCAATCACATTATAGGCTTTAATACTTAAAACTTACCTCGATCGCTAATGTACGTCAATTCCGACTATTCGACCAATTTCCCTTTTTCCACGATCCGACTTTGTTTCCATAAGCTCTTGATGCTCAATCAACAATTTTTAACTTCAAATTTGCAAACAGCAATGTCATCACTTTACATAACAGAAATTAAATTTCATTACTTAAACTATCCACGACAATCACCTTCCGAGCACCCTAAATTTTCTTTAAGCTAAACCACCTCATAGTATACATATACATATTCGGCTAATTATAAAACAAATCAGCACTCATAACCGAATCATTAACTAAAATCACATTCGGTAATATGCTTTTAAATAATTTCAATATTTATTAACATCTAAAACTAATTTGCTTTGGGTGCCATGAATTATTCAAATCGGCCGAATATCATTGAATTTCTAAAATCATGCTTATAACCAGTTGGCCGAGTTTCACATATCAAAGCCACTTATATATATTATTCAAAGTATTTAACAACACTTAAAAATCCAAAACCATAAAACTCAATTCATATAACACCAAACTCAATGCTAAATCACCTTAGGCACATTCGGCACTAGCACAAGCACACACACATTTAACTTTTCTAAAATTCAACTTTAACAAGCTTCCTATGCTTCCATGATAAAACCGAATGCTCATCTTACCACCAACATGCATATTTAATTATCTCAAGCCTCTCTTAATCAATTTTATTCATAATAGCATGAACTCAACAATCCATTACTCATACAAAACAACATAACCGAAAATCCCTTCATGAACTAATCACTCACATGTAACATACTTTTCAAAAACAAGCTCATAAACATATGAATTTTGGTATCAAATTATCCATTGAACATCCGTTTACTATCTTCTATCCTCAACTCAAATTTCCTCACATAGCAAGTACAACTAAATTCATTATTAATATATATATCTAAACACTTAACTATAAGATTTAATCACCATTATCAAATCATAAAACAACTTATAATCATCATCTATATTTACTTCACATAAACCGAAACATCCATTACATCATCTTTAATACACTTAGCATTTTACCCATTTAATCAAGCCAAATCTCAAGGCCATTCCATCACACAAATTATACCATAAATCATACTTGCAATTTAAGTTAATACATGACCGAAAATCACCATCTTTAACACCTTTATCAAACCAAAACCAAAACACATCTATCATCCGTATACCAAGCTTACCAAAACAAACTATTATGAGTTTCAAGATTATTGACCGAATCTCAAACCTCAAAATTCTAAGTTTAATCTATGGGATAAGTAGAGTTTGAACTAATCATCTCAAACATGCATAGATTTTCAAGAATCATTCAATACATACCTCATTCTAGCCATCTTCTAAGCCAAAAATCAAGGCAACCAAACTTTCTTCCCCCTCCCTTTAGGCTACGGCAATGGACGACAAGGATCAACCAACTTTTGATTCAATTTTCTCTATGACCGAATGCACATACCTTATATTTTTAGCTTGCTATCTTGCCGAAATCCTCAAAACATATTTCTTCCTTCTTTCATTTTTCGGTCAAGAAGAACAAAGAGGATGAGGCCTTTTTTTTTTGTTTTCTTTCTTACATTCACGGCAATGGGGAGGGGGGAAGAAACAATCACACACATTCTTTCTTTTTTTTTCATTTCTTTATTACCCGTACTCCTTATTTTATTGTTCCTAACATACATCACTAACAAAACATGTTTGTGACATGTTTCCACTCATAGCATGGCCGGCCACTATGCCTTAATTTGGGTAAATTGACATGCAAACCCATCATTTTCACAATATGCATTAATAGGCCACTTTGCATTTGCCTAGCACATTTCTAAATTTTCTCACATAAGTCCTATTTGATAAAATTCACTTACAATTAACAAAATTCAAACATGAAATTTTCACACATGCACATGTACATATAATGAGCATCAATTATGACGGTTAATTATTTTTATGACTCGGTTTAGTGGTCCCGAAACCACTTCCCGACTAGGGTCAAATTAGGGGTGTCACAACTCTCCCCCACTTAAGAAATTTTCGTCCCCGAAAATTTCTACCGATGCACAGTTTAGGATAACGTCCTCTTATTGAATTATATCCACAAAGACATTAGCTCATTGATAGCAATTGTAATTCATTATTGATTTCGCATCGATCTATAAAATCATTTTCTTATCTTAAAACAAATACATAAACATTTCTACAAGTATGCACATATATCTCATTTTCTTGATTTCATAAGTAATAATCACTCAATTTAATTCACAATTGCATCTCAAACACATATTAAGCACATATTAATATGTATAATTCACATCATCAACCCACATATTTGTAACCCACATTTTCATTCATGTATAAGCTGTAACCTAACCGAAAGTACACATATACTCAAACATCCCAATAAATATCCTTTATAACTTTATCACATCTCAATATTCAACTTAACTCATTTCCAAAAGAAAAGTCAACTTCCACGTACCTGAACATTTAGTTCATTTAGCACATTCAATCATAGTTAACGTTACCCGTATACAGTCGAATAGGCATAAAGCCTAATATAATACACTGGCATGAGATTTATTCTAGCGCATAACTCGTATATCCAAAATTATCAACATTCATCAAAAATTCTTTCAAACCTTCGAATGTCGAAACTTAATCAAAATAATTTCTTGAACAAGATTAACAAAATAGTGTCCATTCAGCAATAGCACATATAGCTCGTACAATGCCATATCCTAGATATGGTCTTACATATTCTCACATATCGAGCCGATGCCATGTCCTAGACATGGTCTTACACACTATCTCAAATCAATGCCTTCGTCCCAAACGAGGTCTTACATGAATTCCACTTCACACACTTAGTGCCCACTGACCGATCTCGCACTCATAGTGCTCGGTTAAAGGAATTCTCACACACACAGTGCCTCTAATCATTCACACACATAGTGCTCTTATTCATTCGTTATTACACATTGAAATGACTCAACCAAGTCTATAAACATCATGTATGTACACTTTTAAACATATCATCTCATTTAAATTTGAATTCGTATAGTGATGAACACTTAAACTTTGCTCAAATTACCGGCACGAAGCCTACTAGGCACGAAGGCCCGAATATACGTCACCAGCATGATTGCTCTTCGGAACCTAGCCCGGATATAACACCAGCACAAATGCTCTTCGGCGTTTAGTACGGATATATTACTAGCACGAATGCTCTTCGGAACTTAGTCCGGATACATCACTAGCACGAATGCTCTTCGAGACTTAGCCCGAATACATCACTAGCACAAATGTTCTTCGGGACTTAGCCCGGATATATCACTAGCACGAATGCTCTTTGGAACTTAGTCCGGATACATCACTAGCACGAATGCTCTTCGGAACTTAGTCCGGATACATCACTAGCACGAATGCTCTTCGGAACTTAGTCCGAATACATCACTAGCACGAATGCTCTTCGAGACTTAGCCCGGATACATCACTAGCACGAATGCTCTTCGGGACTTAGCTCGGATATATCACTAGCACGAATGCTCTTCGGAGCTTAGTCGGGATACATCACTAGCACGAATGCTCTTCGGAACTTAGTCCGGATACATCACTAGCACGAATGCTCTTCGGAACTTAGTCCGGATACATCACTAGCACGAATGCTCTTCGGGATTTAGCCCGGACATTTCACTCTCAATTCTCATGTACATATACACATATAGCATTACACATTAGTATATCATTTACATTACTTGAATACAAACACAACATGCTTATCGACCATTCAACTTCCAGTTCCATAGCCACATACAAAAATCACATTTATAGTCATAACACTCTTTAAAAATTGCATCACTTATACCCTTATAATTCAATCCAAATCGAAATTCAAATACGAGTACATGATACGTACCTGATCAACTTAATAATTTAGGCATATCTAAGTGAAGCTATATCGCAAATTCTCATAGTCAGAAGCTTGCTACAGCTCGATCGGGATCAAGATTCATTACAATACAGCAAACACATTTTAATAGCCAAAAATCATCACACTATCATTTTATCACTTTATGGCATGTATAAATAGACTCACGCATGCTACGTTAGTCCTAGAATCGACTAAACCGTAGCTCTGATACCAATAAAATGTAACACCCCTATCCCGTAACCTTCGCCAGAATAGGTAAAGGGCATTACCGGACTTGTAACTCATGTCAGAACAGTAAATTTTTTTTTTGTTTTTTTTAACATTCCTTTAGATAAGTACTAAAGACAGTCAGGGATACAATTTAAAGCTCCATAAGTACACATTCAAAAGATGCCATTTTCGCATGGCTTATATACATTAACCAAAAATATTCTTCCGCCACTAGTCTATTCTATACATGCCATAAGATAATCCAAAACGTAGCAGTACCAAACAATGGATAGTGATAGTGTGACTAGTTGTTGATGATCCCCGAGCCTGTAGCTTCCAAATGAGATCTATAAAACAGAGGAAACAGAGTAAACGGAGTAAGCATTACAATGCTTAGTAAGTTTTAAGCAGCGTCAATAGATAACAATCAAATTATAACATAGTTGTTCGTATTTTTATTTCACTCTTCCTTCGGGCATACCATCCCTTTACCGAATATGCACATCTCATCATATACAATAGGCAGATGAACTTTCACATAAAAGTGAGCTCATGTGACATAGATATATCGTATGATTTCACATAACCTCTCACACTGATCCGATGTTACATAATCATAGGAATAGTCTCATAGATTGCTCTTGTATGCATCACATAACTACCTTATGATTTAGTGCAAATCAAGTTCACATATAAACTTGGAGTACATACCTGTTTAACCTTTCGCATTGAATATATTTATAAGCAATTCTTATTACGAAGTCTTACCCGGACATAATCTCCACACGAAGTTATCGGGTCTTACCCGGACAAAATCCCCACACGTAGTCATCGGGTCTTTAGAGCTCGGATATAGTACGAGCACGAAGCTTACGGACATTAATCAGTGATGATATTCTTGCATAAAGCCTGCGGGGTTTTAACCCGGATATAGTACTGACACAAATGCCCTTCGGGACTTATCACATTTATACACTTTCACATCCATCACGTTGGCCACTCGGCCCTGTCACATATATACACTTTCACATTCATCACATCGGCCATTAGGCCTTATCACATATATACACTTTCACATTCATCACATCGGCTATTAGGCCTTATCACCTATGTATACACTTTCACATTCCTCACATCGGCCATTAGGCCTTATCACGTGTATATACACTTTCACATTCATCACATCGGCCATTAGGCCTTATCACGTATATATACACTTTCACATTCATCACATCGGCCATTAGGCCTTATCACGTATATATACACTTTCACATTCATCACATCGGCCATTAGGCCTTATCACGTATATATACACTTTCACATTCATCACATCGGCTATTAGGCCTTATCACATATATATACACTTTCACATTCATCACATCGGCCATTAGGCCTTATCACATGTATATACACTTTCACATTCATCACATCGGCCATTAGGCCTTATCACATGTATATACACTTTCACATATGGGTTTAATCAATAGCTTATGAGCAACTAAAACAAGTTTATCAAGGTTTGCAACACAATCTCAAATTCAGCACAATCTGTTTTTCCTGAGCAATAGTCACTAAATTATTTATAACTGGAGCTACAAAACTCCAAATCACTTTCCGTTAATTTTTCCTGAATAGAGACTCGTATATCTTCCATCCATAAAATTTCCAGAATTTTAGGTTTGGCCAATCAATACCAGATTTTTCTTAAAGTTTCCCCTGTTTCACTGTTTGACTAATCTGACCACTCTTCACTACGAATCAAATTTCTCATTTTACAGAATTCAAAATGTGTTGTATTTGATTTCATTTGAAACTAGACTCATTAAGGAGTCTAAGCATATAAATTTTATCTTATAACCATTTTTGTACAATTTATAATGATTTTCTAAAATAGAACAGAGGATTATAGTGTCATTCTGCGCTGTCTCACACAACTTTAAGTATCTCATTATCGGAAATTCCTTTGCTTACACGGTTTCTTTTATAAGAAACTAGACTCATTAAGCTTTAATTTCATGTCTCATTCAGCCCCTAATTCAAATCCATAAATTTATGGTGATTTTTCTAAATTCATGTTACTGCTGCTGTCCTAAGCAGGTTTATCACAAATTTACTCTTCTGGCATATCCTTTTAGCACTTCATAATATCATATCCATTTGGCAACATATCATATCAATAACTTACCTATACTTCATAATAGCCATTAGGCTATATGCATAAAAATTTACAATAGAGTTATGATTTTTTTAATATGTGCTTAACATATCATACTCAATCACATTATAGGCTTTAATACTTAAAACTTACCTCGATCGCTAATGTACGTCAATTCCGACTATTCGACCAATTTCCCTTTTTCCACGATCCGACTTTGTTTCCATAAGCTCTTGATGCTCAATCAACAATTTTTAACTTCAAATTTGCAAACAGCAATGTCATCACTTTACATAACAGAAATTAAATTTCATTACTTAAACTATCCACGACAATCACCTTCCGAGCACCCTAAATTTTCTTTAAGCTAAACCACCTCATAGTATACATATACACATTCGGCTAATTATAAAACAAATCAGCACTCATAACCGAATCATTAACTAAAATCACATTCGGTAATATGCTTTTAAATAATTTCAATATTTATTAACATCTAAAACTAATTTGCTTGGGGTGCCATGAATTATTCAATTCGGCCGAATATCATTGAATTTCTAAAATCATGCTTATAACCAGTTGGCCGAGTTTCACATATCAAAGCCACTTATATATATTATTCAAAGTATTTAACAACACTTAAAAATCCAAAACCATAAAACTCAATTCATATAACACCAAACTCAATGCTAAATCACCTTAGGCACATTCGGCACTAGCACAAGCACACACACATTTAACTTTTCTAAAATTCAACTTTAACAAGCTTCCTATGCTTCCATGATAAAACCGAATGCTCATCTTACCACCAACATGCATATTTAATTATCTCAAGCCTCTCTTAATCAATTTTATTCATAATAGCATGAACTCAACAATCCATTACTCATACAAAACAACATAACTGAAAATCCCTTCATGAACTAATCACTCACATGTAACATACTTTTCAAAAACAAGCTCATAAACATATGAATTTTGGTATCAAATTATCCATTGAACATCCGTTTACTATCTTCTATCCTCAACTCAAATTTCCTCACATAGCAAGTACAACTAAATTCATTATTAATATATATATATCTAAACACTTAACTATAAGATTTAATCACCATTATCAAATCATAAAACAACTTATAATCATCATCTATATTTACTTCACATAAACCGAAACATCCATTACATCATCTTCAATACACTTAGCATTTTACCCATTTAATCAAGCCAAATCTCAAGGCCATTCCATCACACAAATTATACCATAAATCATACTTACAATTTAAGTTAATACATGACCGAAAATCACCATCTTTAACACCTTTATCAAACCAAAACCAAAACACATCTATCATCCGTATACCAAGCTTACCAAAACAAACTACTATGAGTTTCAAGATTATTGACCGAATCTCAAACCTCAAAATTCTAAGTTTAATCTATGGGATAAGTAGAGTTTGAACTAATCATCTCAAACATGCATAGATTTTCAAGAATCATTCAATACATACCTCATTCTAGCCATCTTCTAAGCCAAAAATCAAGGCAACCAAACTTTCTTCACCCTCCCTTTAGGCTACGGCAATGGAGGACAAGGATCAACCAACTTTTGATTCAATTTTCTCTATGACCGAATGCACATACCTTAAATTTTTAGCTTGCTATCTTGCCGAAATCCTCAAAACATATTTCTTCCTTCTTTCATTTTTCGGTCAAGAAGAACAAAGAGGATGAAGCCTTTTTTTTTGTTTTCTTTCTTACATTCACGGCAATGGGGAGGGGGGGAAGAAACAATCACACACATTCTTTCTTTTTTTTTCCATTTCTTTATTACCCATACTCCTTATTTTATTGTTCCTAACATACATCACTAACAAAACATGTTTGTGACATGTTTCCACTCATAGCATGGCCGGCCACTATGCCTTAATTTGGGTAAATTGACATGCAAACCCATCATGTGAACTTTGCATTTGCCTAGCACATTTCTAAATTTTCTCACATAAGTCCTATTTGATAAAATTCACTTACAATTAACATATTCAAACATGAAATTTTCACACATGCACATGTACATATAATGAGCATCAATTATGATGGTTAATTATTTTTATGACTCGGTTTAGTGGTCCCGAAACCACTTCCCGACTAGGGTCAAATTAGGGGTGTCACATCGTCGATACATCATTGGATTTTTTTTGAGACATAATATGATAATATAACATGATAGCATTTAAAACATAAATTTAAAAAGTTATTTACACGTACGAACTTACCTTGACGATAAAAAGTAGATACAGAGTCGATTAATCTGAAACTTTATCTTTTCCCTGATCTAAAGCTTTACGAGGTCTATCTTGATCTAAATGAATAAATTCCATCCAATTAATATCATTCCATTCCATTCAATTCAATCTAAATTCATATTTTTGCAAAATTATGTTTTTGCCCCTAATGTTTTGATTTCTTTATAATTTAGTCCTTAAGCTCGCAAAATGAAATTCATGCAAATTCATCCCTGCCTAAGTCTAGAAAAATTTCATATAGGCTCATAGAAGCTCATTGACATTTTCACCACGCATTTCAAAAAATTTACAAATAAATCCCTAATTGAAATTTTCAAACAAAATCACTTTACACAAGTTGTTTATCTAACAACAAGGATTCATTTTCTACCATCAAACTTCATAAACGACATGAATTCTTTCACGGCAAAACTTTACTCTTTTAAATTTTTGCAAATTAGTCAATGGGCTAGCTAGATTAAGTTACAACGACTTCAAAAACATAAAAATAATTAAAAACAGGACAAAGTATCACTCACATGCATGGATGAGACATAGCCGAACCTTTAAACTCTATCAATGGTGTTTTCCTAGCTTATTTTCGGTGGATGAATAACAAGGACAAGATGATAGCTTTAGTTTATTTGGGTTTTACTTAATTTATTTATTTAATTACATTTTTAACCTTTTATTATTACTTAAAAATTCACCCATTTAATGTCTATCTTTGTCCACTATTTACAGTTTTGGTCTAACTACAACATAAACCCTCCAACCATTTAATATCATAGCTATTTAATTTCTTTAACTTATAGAACTCAAGTTTTGCACCTTCTGTAATTTAGTCTTTTTCATCAAATTAAGCATGCAAACGGTAAAATTTCTTAACGAAATTTTTATACTAGACTATTAGCATGCTGTAGACATTAAAATAATAATAAAATAAATATTCTCACATCGAATTTGTGGTCTCGAAACCACTGTTTCAATTTCACTGAAAACAGATTGTTACAACAACATAGCTACACAGTTGTGGCATTGCTTCGACATCGAGTGTCAGCACGTGAGCTTCAATAGTTCTTTTCTTCCACGTTCTCAATGTTTCTCCAGCCACCTTCAAGGATAAAATTCATATTATATACCATGGAAATTAACCAAAATTTATTACTCAAATGGAATCTTTCGATATTAACTACTCAGTAGAAATATAATCAAAATAAATAGTAAAATGTTATCGACCATTCTTAACTCGAATGAAATGTGAGATTAAAAGTACTAAAATAACTCAATATCCTAGAGTTAGCACTCACGTTTTTAATTATTAATTAAAAAAAATAGTAATTTGGAATGCTCTTTTCTTTTTTGATTTAAAAAAGAAATTTCTATATTAGATTAAGCATTCATCACATCTTTATATTGATTTCTTTTCATAATAACATTGATAAGCACTAAGTCATAGAGTATTTCAATGCCATTGACAAATTATGCTTGGAACAAAATTTTCAATCATCACCTCATTAAAAATAGAGATGCAAATTATGCTTAGCAAGAAAGTTTTCAACAAGATTCATACATACATGGTAACTATCCTTAATAAAAGCAGAGACGCAAATTATACTGGGAACAAATTCTTTAATGTTACCCTTTATTTTTATTGACACTATTTCAAGACTATCAACTAAAGTTGATGCAAGAAGTGAAGAACTATTAAGTAAATTCTTTACTTTCACTATCTTTATGAAGCAGCCAGAGCCGTGAGTCCTATATGATCCAAAATCAGTTTCCACAATCATTGCCATTCACTTCCATATGTTCTATAAAATTCCTGCATCGAGTGCTGAGGGCCTCCATCAACAAGGTATTATAAAAGATTGTAGATTACGTCATTAAACTTCGAAAATCATGTTTGCTCAAACAATTCGGATACTTTTGCAGAGCCGTACAATAGATGAAAATGAAAACTTATTTTAAATGAATAAAAAAGACAAGTTCTTGATCAAGTACCAAGTATTGATAACATGGCTAGTAAAGTCTTTTTACATATTCATTTAAATGGAGAAAAATGATAAGTTCTAGATAAAAATTCAATTGATTATAGACAAGAAACCACAAGCAATACACATAACTCTAAATTAATTAAAACCAACAATCAATAGCAGGCAGTGTAACCAAAGCAAATTTACACATAAATTCCATATTCAAAGATCAGATTTACTAGCTAAAGCCTAATCATTGGGCAGGAAAAGAAACCGAGTTAACATCATGAACATAATCAAATAAAATCACAAAAAAATAACATGGAAATGAACATGCTACAATTACATAGTAATCATAATTCCTCACATTAACTATATTATTTTCTTTCCAAAAAAAAATTCCCCAAAATTTCCCAAACTAAAAAAAAACTTAGAAACGCTTTAATTTTCAATTATAACACTAAATCGGTTAAGAACCTCCTAAGAGCAACTTCTTTAATTTTCTAAATGGTGTACCCAAAAATAAATCTGAATGATAGTTCAAGAAAGCAAAATTGATCATATAAAAAATAGGCAATTTAAAAAGCTTTAAAGCAAAGTTACAAAATTCCTGAAAGATACCTAAGTTGTATGAAGTTTGGTGGAAATATCATATCTAGGATGGATTCAACTAAAATGGGCAATTTTATGAGTTTTAATTCTTTTTGATATTTCCAAATCATTATAAGCTTTACCCAAAAAAAAGAAATCTTTCTAAAAATAAAACAATTGGGGAAAATGAAAAAAAATAAAGAGCTCAGCTGGTTGGAGAAATAGAGAGGCATTGGGCAAGAGATGAAGTAGGAAGACATAGAGATGAAAGATTAGGGAAATCAAAGTGGTAGCTTTGATGTCCCAAACTTTTGATATAATAACATTTAATATAATTTTTTATTTATATTTCCTAAGTGATTTGGTGAAAATAATTATTACAAATTTTGTTAAACATGTTTAAAGCATTTTAAACACTTATAAAAGTGCTCAAAAGCATGTTTTAAATATATTTTAATTTATCTAAATGTTTTTGAGTCAACCCAAAATGTTTTTATGTGTTTTGAACTCATTTTATACATGTATGAGACATGGTATTGATACCCTAACCTAGTTGTATCGATACAACTAAGTCAATAAGCAGAATTGTGAAATTCTAGGGACTTCTACCCATACATCCTATGCAATGTATCGTTATAGGTCCACTTCTACTGATACAAGTCCACTTTTACCTATATATCTTGTCAGTTGTATCAACACACATTTGTCTGTAATGCTTCTAACTATTAGAAACAATAAAATTTTTCCTTTTTATATATACACATCATGAACACTTCAAGATACAAGAGATTAACATCTAAGCATAGAAATTAAGAGAAAAGCCTCAAATTCTTCATTTCTTCATTTTTCTCTTGTACATATCTCTTAGGTGCATATTGTTAGATCTGTTTACCATTCTTATTTCAATTCCTTGAAAGAGTTAAACACTTGTAAACCCACACCTTTGAGAGGCTTTATTGTTTACATGTAACACCCTTTGCCAGTATCTAATACCGGGACAAGGTACGAGGCATTACAGAACATAAACACAAGCATTCATACAAAATCGAGACATGGGTTTCAGTCCAAATTTAAAAATTTTTATTCACATGCATACCGTCTCTTATATTTGTCCTCGAGGCCTAAAACATACAATGGGTGTGGTTCGGGACTAAACCGAGAACTTTTGGAACTTTCATATCACTTAGAAAATTTTGTTCAAAACAGGAGTCACACACCCGTGTGGGTAGGCCGTGTGGTCACGCACGCCAGTGTGGCTTGGGACACGCTCATGTCCTCAGCTCGTGTAACTCTTTGTTTATAACGTCATCAATCGAAATAGGGTCACACGGCCAAGTCACACGCCTATGTGCTAAGGCCGTGTCCTTCATACGGCTGAGACACGGTCGTGTCTCTACCCGTGTGGCCAAGAAAATGGCTATTTATCAAGCCATTTTCCACCCTCAATTGCACATCATATACACACTTTAAATGGCACTTAACATGAAAAATTAAGCTACCAACAGAACCATAATCAAGGCATAAACATATCAAAACAATTATTTACTGTTCATAACAAAACTGTCCACTTGAGTCATAGTCACTAAATTATTTATATCTTGAGCTACAGAACTCTAAATTAAGATCAGCTAATTTTTCCTAGAACTACACTCACATATCTTCTTATCCTAAAAGTTTTAGAATTTATGGTCTAGCCAATAAGTACAGTTTATTCTTTAAAGTCTCCCCTATTTCGCTGTCTACAATTTCGACATTTCTTCACTAAAATTTAATTATCTCTTAGTATGAGATTCATATAATGTTCCCGTTTGTTTCTCTTGAAAATAGAATCGAATTTAAGCATATAAATTTTAACCCCCAAGTATTTTTATACAATTTTTAATTATTTTCCAAAGTCAGAATAGGGGAACCCTAAATCATTCTGACCTTGTCTCATAAAAATTTAAATATCTCATAAAATGAAATTCTTTTGCTTACACCATTTCTTCTATGTAAAACTAGACTCGATAAGCTTTAATTTCATATTTTATTCAACCTCTAATTTGATTTCCATAATGTTTGGTGATTTTAAAATTTATACCACTACTGCTGTCCAAAATTGTTTTAATGTTAATTTTACTCTTTCATGATTCCCTTGTACTTTCATTAACATACCATTATAAACCACATCATACAATGACATTGGCATAGACATATGAGTAATTAATATACTTGCAACACATTAGCCAATATAAGCCAATTTATATGGCTACATACCAAATCAAATCCTTATTCATTACAAGCCAATACATTTGGCCATATCATAATGACACATACACAAAACGACTAAGTCCCTATACATGCCATAGACTCAAAAGGTTAGCGTTCATTTACCCAACATGATAGCTTGATAGTGTGATAGTATCTTCGACGATCTCCAACCCAAGCTAGTTGAATAAACCTATGAGAGGTGGGAAAGAAAAGGGGGTAAGCTATATAGCTTAGTAAGTCGTATGAAAATAATAAGCATTTCATTTACATGCACTTATCATCATCAACATGATTTCATAATTACTATTTTTTCGATTATACAACTTGTTCTTTTCAAAACCATAATCATAGCTTACCTTGCTTAGGTTTTGGTCAAGCAATCATAATCCCTTCATGAATATACATCTCAATATATGTACTACAAATGCATATTACTTATGTGTATTCATGTTTCTAAATTCATATAGCTAGACATCATTCAACGAATCACAAACCTTAAAGAATAAACACATCGTGTCTCAAGTCACATTGATCTAAAAGTCTTACACATGTTTAACAATCGGATTTATCACATATGTATACCTCATGAATATAAATCTATACTCACATGGTTATTATATAAATCATCCTCGTAAGCATAACTTCCTTGTAAACATTCTTACCACATATTCATCACATACAAAGCTCATTTCCCATGTCATTCTCATGAGTTTGATGTACGTACCTATGCCCATTTGTACATAATAACTTACTTTCTCGTCTTTGACTCATTCATTAAGATTTCTCATTGAACTTCTCTTTAGAACTACCCGTTGAACACTTGAAATACTATCGGATACATCAGAATCTTCCACCTAAGTGCCTTATATGTAGCCAACGCTACCTCATATCACATATCACATGTTGCTCGCTTTCAAGCTACTCACGGGTCTGCTCACATAGGCTATCAAGTGTCTGCAACACATGCCAGACAACCTAGCCACCGGTAGAATATGCGAGACCAATACCCGGATGCCAAAACATGTATCACATACATGATTAACTCAAACGACAACTCAATGAGTTCATATGTCACATATGTCATGAACTCAGACAACATAGTTCCTAGTGACATGTCACTTGTATCCTAAACTATTCCTAAGGTTCAAATGGGATTCTTTGATACCACATTTTCGTTAAGCTTGCTCATAATGTCGAATTCAATATCCATAGCACCAATCACATACTTATAATAGTAATAAAGCATTAAAACTCACTTGATATCAAAGCAACAGAAACATGACATATCATCTCATATGAACTTACCATACATGCAATATTAAAGCATTTAAAATATGGCACATGTTGCAATATTTGCAAATGAACTTACCACAAGTTCATCCTATCTCATGGCATTCTCATAATAGTAATAAAGCATTTAAAATTCACATGATATTAAGCAATAGGACATGATATAACATCAAATATAAACTTCCATTTCATTTCTAATATATTCAATTATCACATAACACATTATCGACATTTGGACTATCGAATATTTAATGGAGTACGTCATTATCATGTTTATAGTATCATAAACATTTAATTCAACATAATCGAATTTACATACCAATTTAGGATTCAAGAATAAACAACAATGACATTGCATCATTATTATCACACGAATTTACCTCAGGTACAAAAATGGCAATTTATCTAATTTAGTCCACAACCTCATTCTTTCTCGATCTAAGCCCGAATCTCGTTTTCTTGATATAACATTTCAAATATAACTTATTTATTACTCACATTATTCAAATCGGTCAAAAAATCATACTTTGGAAAAATTACATTTTTGCCCCTAAACTTTATCATATTTACATTTTTGCCCCTAAGCTCGTAAAATGAAATTTATTCAATTTCTTTGTACCTTAGGCCTAGTTGAACCATTTTCACAACTATAACAGCCCACCATTTCCACTAGAACACACCTTTACTACATATTTTATAACTTTTACAATTTAGTCCTTTTAAGCATTTTCCCCAAAGATCACTTTGCAAAAGTTGTTTCTCCAACCATAAACATGTATAATCTACCATTAAAAATCAAAATGCAAAAATTTATAACATGGTTCAAACCCTATACCTTCATCATAACTCAAATAAATGGTAGAAATAGGTAGATCTTGTTACCAGAATTTAAAAAAAGTAAAAATCATTAAAAACCGGGCAAGAACGAACTTATAATTAAGCATGGAAGCTTGGAAAACCCTAGCCATGGTTTCTTCATGTAAAATTAGGCCAAGGAAGAATATGGACAAGAAATTTTTCCTTTTATTTTGTTTATTTAATCCTTTAATTACTAAATGACCAAAATGCCCCTAACTTAAAAATATTCTTTCACCTATTTCATGTCCATTTTTTGTCCAAAAAATTAACCAATGGTCTAATTACCATTTAAGGACCTCCAATTTAAAGTTTCATAACAATTGGACAGCTCTAACATGTAGAACTCAATTTTTGCAACTTTTACAATTTAGTCCTTTTGACTAAATTGAGTGCCCAAAAGTCAAAATTTTTGAATGAAATTTTCACGAAATCATTTCGTGATATTTTAGAACATAAAAATATAATAAAAATAAATCTTATTATATCGAATTTTTGGTCTCAAAACCACTATTTCAACTAGGCCCAAAATCGGGCAGTTACATTATATTTTCTCCTGTACTTATAAAAGGTGACTTAAGGTTTTTGAGGTATAAAATCTTAAGTAATTTGTAAAGGGTTTTAGTTGACCTACAAAAGCTAGGAAGGGTTCTAGTTAAGCCATAAAAAACTTGGGGAAAAGTTTTATCTTGGCCTTATAAAAAAGATAGGGATTATAACAGTTATACATTTTCCCTGAAATGTAATAGTTCAAGTATAGTGAATTAGGAAATCCTTGGTTGAGGTATACTAATGTAGTAAAGGTAGAGAATTGGAGCCAAACCACTAAAAATCGGATTGTCCAAATTTTTCTTCTGTTTCCTTATCATTTGGAAAAGTTTCCAAATATTTCTAAGATACCAATTCACCCCCTTTTATTATTTTTGAGCCTAACCCAATGGAGGTAGACAATTGAAGCCAAACCACTAAAAATTGAATTGTCCAATTTTTTCTTTCGTTTCCTTATCATTTGGAAAAGTTTCAAATATTTCTAAGATACCAATTCACCCCCTTTTATTATTTTTGAGCCTAACCCAAGGGATTGGAGCCAAACCACTAAAAAATGAATTGTCCAAATTTTTCTTCCATTTCCTTATCATTTGGAAAAGTTTCCAAATATTTCTAAGATACCAATTCACCCCCTTTTATTATTTTTGAGCCTAACCCAAGGTCACAATTTAGTAAATAGTGTAAAATGTTTTACATTCTCAAAATGCGTAAAACATTTTACTAAAAAAATTCGAGATTTTTAGGTTGACTTGAAAAATATTTTATGTTGACTACATTCATTTTCCATAAGCAAACACCAGAAAATGAGTAAAATATTTTCTATAAATTATTTTACATGAAACAAACAGACCCTTAATGCTACTTGAATTGCAGCTTTCCATTTTGGCTAATTTGTTCCATGTTTATAATTCATAACAAATTTATTCAAAATGCTAATTTTCTTTCATTATCTTAGTAATACCATTGCACGCAAAACTGTTGCCAACAACTTTTCATTCTTGTGGTTCCATATTTTCTCGTATTGACATAACTTATCGAAATCTATTTATTTTCATTACTTTCATATTTAGTTTTAAGGTACCTAAATCTCTTATGAAGTTTTAATAGTTAATAATATATTGGGTCTCTTCAAGAGCACAAGACTCCACCATATGACCATCTAGATTTATTATTTTCTTCGACAAGAATTTTCATTTTTGGAACCAAACGATCTACCATGCTTCAAGCATGCATTTCTTTCAGTTTATTCTAGAAGTTTGTGCAACTAGAACTTCAACACATCAACTGGTATCTAACACTTGGTTATTTTCATTAGGTCAGAAAATACATCTAGTAGTTAACTTGAAATAAAGTGAATTATTGTTTTGAACTTCTGGTTCAAATTACTTTCTATAAGGTTTTAGATAATTATAATTCATTACAAGTAATAATTTTATCCATATATTAATTTTGTCCCCTTAATATTGGAAAAATTATTAAATCAAAATAGTAATCACAAATCATGTCATAATTTAATCTCCAATTTGTTTAAAAATCTAATAATATAATGAGATTAATATATATTCCCAACTTTCTATTAATATCCATTTTGTGCATTGTGGTGAAGCAACTTGAACATATATCGTACATTCAAAACTTCTAAAATGGGTTGTATTTGGCTTCTAACCAAAAGGAAATTCTAATAGGGAGTGTTTTCATAACTTATTGGCATGATGCGTATAAGTGTTGAAAAATATCATATCCTTATACATATACAAAAGTTTTGCTCTTAAAAGATATGATTTACCTACTAACTAGAGGCATTGAACAATTAATTATGCTAAACCATTTTATACACGTAAACATCAAGCTTCGTGATAGTTACTTGTATTAACAACTTAGCCTATAATAATCATTGAAAACTTGAGAAACAAACTCACCAGCATCAGCAAGAATTATCTTGATTGCATAATTTGAAAGTTCTGATCTTGAACAAATCATTAAATAAGTAATATCATAAATGATAGGTTTCCATTTGATAACTCAAAATTATATCAAAACATCCACTTGTTAGATAAATGGGTCCATACTTCTTTCAGAACTTCAAGAGATTAAATATCAATTTTTTGTAGTGAGGTTTTAATAAATCAATTTCATTGAGAATAGCCAACACATGAAGAATTTTTAGGTTCTTTATTAAATATCCATGTAAATTTTCATTTGTTGGTAGGATGCGTATATGAAAAAGCATCATTATTGATTGAGACGGTCTAATCTGTCATGCTAAATAATTAAAATAAATGGACTACTAAACTTCTGGTTTATAGTACATATAATTCAATCACAATGTAGATAATTTTCTTTAGAAAATTCATTCAATATAATTGCTTGATTAGTAATAGCTTGGTTCTTCTTCGCCTTTTATTCCTAAGATCGATAGCAAGCCATATTGTTGCACATTGGGGTTGGGTTGTTGAAGGAGGAAGTTTAGGCTTTAAATGCCGGGTCAATTCACTGATCAAATTCACTGATATACTAGCGGTTCATCCACAAAATACTATTATGATGTGTAGGGTTAGATGAGTTCTAGGGAACTTTTATTGTGGTGTGGAAGGCTAGATTAAGGAGAGGACCACATTGTAATTCATAAAATAATAATATTCACTGTGACTATCATGACTTAGACTTGTATGTTGTTATGTACTGCTTATATGATTGTTACTCATATGTGAAGGCCACACTGGGCCTCATAACTGACCCCTTAGTTTTCCTATCATTTCAGATAATCCGTGAGGTTAAGGCTCAGACTCAGCGCTTGGAGCACTGTCATTGGTTTTGAAAAAAAAGTATTTTAAACTTTATTTTATAAACTCTGTTGGTTTCTGCTTTGTATAAATGAACTATGGCATGGACTCAGTTATTCTTTTGGTTCAAGTTTTGCATTAAACTTTTATCACTAAAATTGTATAAGTTTTATCATTTAATTTTGACATGAAAAGGGGCATGGTTTTTATAATGATTAAAAATTTGGTCTTAAATTTTCAAAAATAAATTATGAAATAGAATAAGTTATTTATTTCAACTAAAAAATAAATTTGGTTTCCAAATGGCTTAAAACCTAGCAATGTAGTCCTTAGACCAACTTCAAATCGTAAAGATAAAGATTTTGGTAGAACTCATTAGAAACATACTCTACTTTTTTAATGACAATCAAATTGATTAAATAAAATAAGATACAAATGGGTTTTTATCCTTTACTAAAATTGAGTACTTTTACTGAGCCATTTCTGTAACAGTGCGTTTTTATGTCAAATTGAAAAAGTAGTTTTGGGATCATAAATTTGAGGTTAAATTTTTCATTTTATTATTTTAATAGGGTTTACAGCATGATAGAATTATTATATGAAAATTTCGTTAAAAAATTTTACCATTTAAATGCTTAATTCGGTAAAAAGGACTAAATCGCGTAATGCGTAAAAGTTGAGTTCTACTTGTTAAAGGTGTTTAAATCATAATAAATAAGAGGTCCTTAAGATGTTATTAGACGATTGATAGTTGAACTTGACATAGATAACCTTATATTTGATGATTTAAATGTTTTATTACTAAGGTTAATATAGTAATTTATGTATTAAGTTAATAATAAATAAAACCAAAATCATTTTATTCATCATCTTCCATTTATATTGCCGAAATTGAGAAAGAAAAATAAGGGTTTGAAGCTTCCATGATTTTGGCACATCTTTGGCTTGATTAAGATCAATATAAGCAAATTTTGGAAAAATAAATTTGGTTTCCAAATGGCTTAAAACCTAGCAATGTAGTCCCTAGACCAACTTCAAATCGTAAAGATATAGATTTTGGTAGAACTCATTAGAAACATACTCTAGTTTTTTAATGACAATCAAATTGATTAAATAAAATAAGATACAAATGGGTTTTTATCCTTTACTAAAATTGAGTACTTTTACTGAGCCATTTCTGTAACAGTCTATTTTTATGTCAAATTGAAAAAGTGGTTTTGGGATCATAAATTTGAGTTTAAATTTTTTATTTTATTATTTTATTAGGGTTTGTAGCATGATAGAATTATTATATGAAAATTTCGTTAAGAAATTTTACCGTTTAAATGCTTAATTCGGTAAAAAGGACTAAATCGCGTAATGCGTAAAAGTTGAGTTCTAATTGTTAAAGGTGTTTAAATCATAATAAATGAGAGGTCCTTAAGATGTTATTAGACGATTGATAGTGGAACTTGACATAGATAACCTTATATTTGATGATTTAAATGTTTTATTACTAAGGTTAATATAGTAATTTATGTATTAAGTTAATAATAAATAAAACCAAAATCATTTTATTCATCATCTTCCATCTATATTGCCGAAATTGAGAAAGAAAAATAAGGGTTTGAAGCTTCCATGATTTTGGCACATATTTGGCTTGATTAAGATCAATATAAGCAAATTTTGGAACTAGATCGGTGAAAATGAAAAGTGGACGAATAGCCGATAGTTTTATCCGAGGATATGAGGTATGTTCGCATAATTAGAATAGAACTTTTATATACTTGTAATTATTGAAATTAATGTGTATAATTGTTATATTTGAGATATGAATTCCTTATTGATATAATCTATTAGTTACTCAGCCCCGTTTGAACTATATGAATTCATAGGATATGAGTGACATGTCACTAGCTTTACTGTTTTGGTCCAGCTCCTACATTTGTTGCGGACTCACCACAGCTCGTATGAGCTTACCGATATATCAACTCATAAGGGCTTACTATTTTTAGCTCATTGGAGCTTACCATTTTAGCTGGTATGAGCTTACTGTTCAGCTCAATAGAGCTTACCGTTTCAGCTCAATAGAGCATACTGCTTATCAGCTCAGGAGGAGCTTACCGATCATGGCTCGAAAGAGCATAAATGATAATGATATCTATCACCCGAGTATCCTTTGGAGTTTTAATAGGTTCAATGGGCTTAAATTCTATTTATACAGATGAGTACTGTTACTAAATAAATTATTGGTTATATGATTAAAAATGAAATGTAGAATGTTAGTTATATTGATTATTGAATTGTGGCAATGGATGATTTCATGTATTAACATGTCTTGTAACAGTTCGGTTTAGAGCCTAGTCACAATAGTGGTTTCAGAACCACATATCCGAGTTAAAAAAATATTTAAATATTATTCTCTATGTTCATGATGTGTGAATTAGCATGTGTGAAAGTTTCGGTTGAAAATTTAATCATTTGTGTGTTTAATCTTGAAAAAGGACCTAATCACATAAAATATAAAAGTTGTGTGCTAGATGTTAAAATTGAAAATTTGATTTGGCTTTATAATTGAGAGGTCCTTGTAGCACCCCATACCCATAACCCACGCCGGGGCAGAGTACAAGGCATTTCCTAACGTGATCTCATGTACACAAGCAATCTTGAGTCACCCAGACTCATTCCAATTTTAAACTTTTTCAGTTTCTACTTTAATCTTCTTATTATGGGCCTACGAGCCCCAAATCGACCATTGGAAACTAATCGAGACTATACCGGGTCCTTAAACCAACTATGAAAATTTTGTCGTTAACACAGGGCATACGCCCGTATGGAAGAGCAACACGCCCAACTCGACATGGCCGTGCTAATGACCCGTGTGATCACACGGCCTACACACCTAGGGACACGCTCGTGTCTTTTACCCGTGTGAAATTAATTTCTAATTCACACCTATAGGGGTTTTCACACGGCTATACTCAAGCCCGTGTTGGTGGCCCGTGTCCCTCACACGGCCAGGACATGCCCGTGTGTGAGAACCTGGGATTCTATTTCTGTCGTCAGTAGTCCCAAAATGACACATGGCCATGGCACACGTCCGTGTACTAGGCCGTGTCCTCCACACGGCTGAGACACACGGCCATGTCTTTACCCGTGTGTTTATTACCATGCATAGTGACTTGAAACTTTTACATGCAGGGGACACACGACCGGACTACATGCCCATGGGGCAGACCGTGTTTTAGACACGACCTAGACTCACACCCGTGTGCCTCCCCGTATGGACAATATAAGGCTATTTACCAAGCCTCATTGCTACCCTTACATACTTAGTTCCATGCAAATACCAACCAATACCAAAACAAGCACAATTCATACAACCAGATCAGTCATAATAGACACTCATTCAACTATGAAAATGCATCTTCTATAAAACTCAAAATGAATATTAGCCATCAATCAAGGCTTGATACAAAATGAAGGGTTTCCAACCCAAGCCAACACAATTGGCCAATTCTCAAAATCACAAAATAATAAACTCTAAACCCTGTACATGCCATATTCAAAAATATAAATCCAACTATACAGAATGCTTCAGTTGATAGTGTGATCGATATCTCTGACTTCTGGAATCCTTGAGCTATTTAGGCGACACTGTAAGGAAATGGAAAGGAAAGGGAGTAAGCATAAAGCTTAGTAAGTTGCACATAAATAATTGTACAACAACAATTTATCAATAATCAACATGTTCATAACACAAGGGTGGGCATAAGCACAACTTACTCATTACCATCCATACAAGTCACATATCATGTAATGAGCTCATATCTCATACGTACCAAATAGGTACCTGTACAACTCACCACAAGGTTATACTTTTCTTCATTAACCTAAAATCATGACTCTCACTGTTGAACCATTCGGAACACTATCGGATATTCCATAAGCCTCAAACATGGGGTAAGTTATCGATGCCATGTCCCGGACATGGTCTTACACTGGCTATCATCATCGAGGCTGATGCCACGTCCCAGACATGGTCTTACAGTGACACATCTCGTAGCCGATGAATGTCCCAGACATGTCTTGCACTGGCTTACGTCTCGAGGCCAATGCATGTCCCAGACATGTCTTACACTAGCACTCGTCTCAATGCCGATGCCATGTCCCAAATATAGTCTTACACTGGCTCAAACCAATGACCCAAATGTCATGGCAAGAATATCTGATTTACTTCCTAAGGTTCCAACGGGAATTCTACTATCTCAATGATCATTACACATTTTCAATTCCACAATCAAGCAATTCATGCCATACCTATTCAATGACAATTTAAACACATATAGTAGCAATGTACTTGTATTATTTACATACAACTTACCTCGGATTACAAAATGTATACAACTAGTCGGTTTAGTCGATTTGCTTGGCTTTCCCCTGGTCTAGGTTCGAATTTGACAATTCTTGATCTATATTAGCAAAATACACTCATTTAGTCACCAAATTCCATTAGGCAAATCAAAATTCACATCTTTAGTAAAATGACCATTTTGCCCCTAGACTTTGGCAAAAATGACTATTTTACCCATATGTTTGAAAATAAATTTTTATCAAATTTCTTTTCATTTCAAATCTAGTTGAACTCTTTTTACTCTTATAGTAACTCCAAATTCATTATATTTCACACATTTATCAACTATTTTACAACTTGTGCAAAATGGTCACTTTAGGTGCTTCCATGGTAACACCTTTCACATAAGTTGTCTATTACACTACTAGGACTCATATTCTTCCATAAAAATTTAGAAAACACCATAAATGCTCTCATGGAAAAACCCTAGACCTTCAACCATTTTGCAAGATCTACCCTCATTTGAAAGCTCATGCTACAAGGGTCTCAAAAATGTAAAAATCACTAAGAGAAATTATCAAAATCACTTACTTGAGAGGGCTCAAAGTTGCTAAAATTTTTGAAGCTTTCAAACCCCTACAATGGCTGATATTTTTAGCTAAGAAGAGAGAAAAGATGATAGTTTTTCCTTACTGTTTTATTAAAAATACAACTAGTCAAAATTGATGACCCAAACTTCACCTAATTTTGACCTCCTCTCCAATTTGTCTCCCATGGCCGGCCACCCTAGTCTCTAAGGGTCTAATTGCTCTTTAAAGACCCCCAAATTTTATCCTCTAGCTAGACACCTTTAGCTATCAATTTAGGACTTTTACATTTTATGCGATTTAGTACTTTTTTCACAATTGGGCTAACAAACGTTAAAATTAACTTACCAAATTTTCATGCATTCCTAAAAAAAATACTATAACATCAAAATAATAATAAAATAATTTATTTGAATCTAGATTTATGGTCTTGAAACCACTATTCTGACCAGGCCCTAAATTGAGCTGTTACATTTCTCCCCCTTAAGGATTTTCGTCTTTGAAAATCTTACCGGTGAACAAGTTCGAGTACTGATCTCTCATAGTCTCTTCGGGTTCCATGTGGCTTCCTTGACTCCATGTCTATGTCACAAAACCTTCACAAGTGCTATACTCTTATTTCTCAATTGTTTGACTTCCCGAGCTAAAATCTTGATTGGCTCTTTGCCATAAGTCATGTCCGAAAGAACTTTAAACTTTGTCGGCTCAATCACATGCGAAGGGTCTAATCTATATCGATGTAACATGGATACATGAAACACGTCATGAATCTTTTCCAATTATGGTGGTAAAGCCAACCGATAGGCAACCGGTCCTACCCTTTTGGTAACCTCATAGGGTCCTAGGAAACGAGGACTCAATTTACCTCTTCTACCAAATCTGAGGACTTTCCTCTACGGGGAAACTTTCAAAAATACCTTATCACTGACTTGAAACTCAATTTCCTTTCATTTCAAGTTTACGTAGGATTTCTATCTATCTGAGGCAGCCTTCAAGCTGTCACGAATCATTTTAACTTTCTCTTCAGCCTCTTTGACTAAATCGACCCCGTGAACTAGACTCTCTCTGAGCTCAGTCTAATATAAGGGCGTTCGACACTTTCACCCATACAAAGCCTCACAAGGTCCCATTTTTAGACTTGCCTGATAACTGTTATTATAGGCGAATTCTACGGTAGATACTTTTCCCAACTGCTTAGGAACTCAAGGACGCTACACTGTAACATGTCCTCTAATATTTGTATTACTCTTTTCGACTGTCCGTCAGTTTGCAGGTGAAATGCCGTGCTAAAACTCAACTTGGTTCCCAATGCCTCTTGTAACTTCTTCCAAAACCTCGAGGTAAATCTCGGGTCTCGATCTGAGATAATCAACAATGACACTCCATGAAGTCTCACAATCTCAGAAACGTACAAGTTGGCTAATCTCTCAAGGGAGTAGTCAATACGTATTGGTATAAAATGTGCCGACTTAGTTAGCCTATCCACAACAACCCATACTACATCCTTTTTCTTCGGGGTTACTGGCAAACCCGTCATAAAATCTAAGTGATCCGATCTCGCTTCCATTTGGGGACTATGACAGGCTGAAGTAGACCCGAAGGTACTTTGTGTTCAGCCTTTACTTGCTGACACACTGGGCACTTAGACACAAACTCTGAAATGTCTCTTTTCATTCCTGACCACCAATACATTTTCTTAAGGTCGTTGTACATTTTAACACTACCCAAGTGGACGGACAATCAACCACTATGTGCCTCTCAAAGAATCTTCTAAATAAGCTCATTGTCCTTGGGTACACAAACTCTGTCTTTAGACATTAAACATCCATCGGTACCAATACAAAACTTGGATTCATTTTCTGTCTCATGCTGAGCTATCTTAGCTTGCAATTCCTTATTGCCTTTTTGAGTTTCACAGATCTCTTGTAGAAATGTCAATCTAGCTCTCAACTCTGCTAAAACTGAACCATCGTTAGACATGGTCAATTGAGTATTCATAGCTCTCAACGCAAATAACGATTTTCTACTCAAAGCATTGGTGAATACGTTCGCCTTTCCCGGATGGTAGTCGATAATCAACTCATAATCCTTTATTAACTCTAACCATTGAAGTTGCCACAAATTTAACTTTTTTTGAGTCATCAAATACTTAAGACTCTTATGATCAGTGAATACTAGGCATTTCTCTCCATATAAATGGTGTCTCCAAATTTTTAGCACGAACACAATAGCAGCCAACTCTAAATCATGCGTCGAGTAATTTTTCTCGTGGGGCTTTAACTATCTTGAAGCGTAAGCGATGACCTTACCTTCTTACATAAGCACGCACCCCAAACCATTCAAGGAGGCGTTGCTATATACCACAAACTCCTTGCCCAACTCCGGTTGCACTAACACTAGGGCTTTGGTCAACAAAGCCTTTAACTTCTCAAAACTCTGTTGGCACTTTTCTGTCCATTCGAACTTGACATCTTTTTACAGCAGTCTCATCATCAGAGTAGCTATCATGGAGAATTCATTTACAAACCGTCTATAGTATCTGGCCAAACCCAAAAAGCTTTGGACCTTAGTCACATTCCTCGGTGGTTTCCACCCTACAATGGCCAAGATCTTGCTTGGGTCAACTCTAATCCCGTGACCCGACACAATGTGTCCTAGAAACCTGACCTTATTAAGCCAAAAATCATTCTTACTGAACTTGGTGTACAATTTCTTGTCGCTCAAGGTTTGCAACACAACTTTTAGATGCTCAACGTGCTCGCTCTCATCACGCGAATAAATCAGTATGTCATCAACAAAGACGACGACAAACTTATCCAGATATGGCCTGAAATTGAGGTTCATAAAATCCATAAAAATCACCGTGGCATTAGTCAACCCAAAAGGTAGTCTTCGGCACATCTTGCTCTTTAACCCTTAGCTGATAGTAGCTAGACCTCAGATCGATCTTGGAAAATACAATTGCCTCCTTTAACTGATCAAACAGATTATCGATCCTTGGTAAAGGATATTTGTTCTTCACTATTACCTTGTTGAGCAGCCTATAGTCGATGCATAACCTCATCGATCCATCTTTCTTCTTCACAAAGAGTACCAGAGCAACCCATGGGGAAAAGCTCGATCTCACGAAGCCCTTGTCCGTTAACTCTTGCAACTGTGCTTTCAACTCCTTCAATTCCGTTGGAGCCATCCTATATGGAGCAATTGAGATAGGTGCCATTCCAGGGACCAACTCAATTCCAAACTCGACTTCCCTCACTAGATGTAATCCAGGTAATTCCTCTGGAAATACATCTATAAACTTACGAACCACTAGTACCGATTCAATCATTAACTCAAACACTTGAGTATTCAGCACGAAAGCTAAGTAGGACTCATATCCTTTTCTCAAATACTTCTCAGCAGTCAACGACAATATTATTACAGGCAGATTATCTAACTCATTAGGCCAAACCCGAAGAACACTCCCGTCTTCGCATTTCAACTTAATTACTTTCCTCCCACATTCCACTACAACACTATGAGAAGTCAACCAATCCATCCCAAGAATTACATCAAACTCGTTAAACGGCAATAACATCAAGTTAGCTTGAAAATAACGACCTCTGATTGTCAAAGGATAATTCCTACACACTTGGTCCACTAGTACATATCTGCCTAAAGGGTTAGACACTTTGATCACAAACTTAGTGGACTCTACTAGCATGCTCATACGAGGTACCTATTCCATACAAATATAAGAGTGGGTAGATCCCAAGTCAATTAAAGAAACAACAGGAATTTCATGGATAGAAAAAGTACCCGTGATCACGTCGAGAGACTTTGCCTGTGACACCCCTAATTTGACCCTAGTCAAAAAGTGGTTTCGGGACCACAAAATCGAGTCATAAAAATAATTAGCCATCATATTTTATGTTTATTATATGTGAATATGAATGTGTGAAATTTTTAAGCTTCGATTTAGTAAATTGCATGTGAATTTAGTTAATAGGACTTATGTGTGACATTTTTGAAATGTGATAGGTTAATCTATAAGGGTCTATTAAAGCATGTATTGAAAATAATGGTTTTGCATGTCAAATTCCCCACTTTAGAGGAAGTGGCCGGCCATGATGGTATGGGAAACAAAATATATGCCTTTTATATTAATAAATTAAATGTTAAATGAATAAATAATATGAAATATGAACTTATATTAAAAGAAATGGGTGATAAAAACAAAGTTGGTTCATCTTTTTCTTCCTCCATTGCCGTACCTAAAGAAAGAAAAGAAGAAATTGAAGTTAAGGCATTTGGTCACCTTTAAGTGGATTAAGCTCAAGAGCATCAAGGACAGAAGTCGGAAAAAGGGAAGACAAAACTAAGCGAATAGCCGTAGAATTATAGTCGTCGACAACTTTTAAGGTAAGTTTCTAGCATATAAGTTTAGTTATAATGAAGAATGATATGGAAAACGGCATATATGATATTATGTTTTAAATATGTGAATGAGAACTTTACAGAGTAAATTGTATAAATCTGCAAGGGACAGCAGCAGTAGCGTGTTTTGGAAAAATTACCATAAATTGTGGGAGTTGAGTTAAAGGCTGAATAAGATATGTAATCAAAGCTTAGTTAGTCTAGTTTCTTATAAAAGAGACCGTGGAAGCAAAGAAATTTCCTATAAAAAGATATTTAAAGTTGTGTGGGACAGTGTTAGAATGACTCCGAAATCCCCTGTTCTGTTTTTGGAAAATCATTATAATTTGTACAAAAATGGTTATAAGATAAGATTTATATTCTTAGACTCCTTAATGCGTCTAGTTTCAAATGAAATCAAATAGAACACATTATGAATTCTGTACAATGAAAAATTTGATTCGTAGTGAAGAGTGGTCAGATTAGTCAAACAGTGAAACAGGGGAAACTTTAAGAAAAATCTGGTATTGATTGGCCAAAACTAAAATTCTGGAAATTTTATGGATGGAAGATATACGAGTCTATATTCAGGGAAAATTAACGGCAAGTGATTTGGAGATTGGTAGCTCCAGTTATAAATAATTTAGTGACTATTGCGCAGGAAAACAGCTCGTAGTGAAAATGTGATTTTTTGTAAACATGGATAAAACTTGTTTTAGTTGCTCATAAGCTATTGATTAAACCCATACGTGAATTCTAAATCGTGATATCGTAAAACGATATATGAGTGTTAGACGGATCTTTGATATTAAAATTTGTGAAATTGTAAGTTTATGAGTATTCGAATATGAAATGATAGTATGGTGTGAAATTGAATTATTCATTGGAAAATGATTGATGTAGATTCGGCCAAGACAAAGTGTATACATGATAGTATATGTGGTATGTGAAGTATATTTGGATAATTGTGATGTGAATACAAGAAAATTTATATTTTGATTTAGGATTTTATGTGATGAATGTGAATGTGTATATATGAGATAAGGCCGAATGGCCAATGTGATGAATGTGAACATGCATATATGTGATAAGGCCGAATGGCCAATGTGATGAATGTGAGCATACATATGTGTGATAAGGCCGAATGGCCAATGTGGTGAATATGAACTGCATATATGTGGTAAAGCCGAATGGTCAATGTGAAATATATATATGAGATATGTATATGTGGTAAAGCCGAATGGCTAATGTGAAATATGTATGAGATATGCATATGTGGTAAAGCCGAATGGTAAATGTGAAATATATATATGAGATATGTATATGTGGTAAAGCCAAATGGCTAGTGTGAAATATGTAGGCGATGTGCGTATATTGTGGCCAAACGACCAATGTGAAAGGTGTGTATTATTAGATATTTGATGAGGCAATTGAGTTACAAATATGACAGTCGATGTGAATGTTGTAACATGTGATTAAATGTACATGAAACTTGGAAATATATTCCGGGTAAGACCCGATGACTACGTGTGGAGATTATGTCCGGGTAAGACCCGATGACTACGTGTGGAGATTTTCTCCGGGTAAGACCCGATAACTTCGTGTGGAGATTTCGTCTGAGCTAAAGGTCTCGCCGATAATCCGAGTAGAGGTTAAAGCTATAAGACTTCGTAATAAGAATTGCTTATAAATATATTCAATGCGAAAGCTTAAACAGGTATGTACTCCAAGTTTATATGTGAGCTTGATTTGAACTAAATCATAAGGTACTTATGTGATGCATACGAGAGCAATCTATGAGACTATTCCTATGATTATGTGACATCGGATCAGTGTGAGAGGTTATGTGAAATCATACAATATATTTATGCCACACGAGCTCACTTTTCTGTGAAAGTTTATCTGCCTATTGTATATGATGAGATGTGCATATTCGGTAAAGGGATGGTATGCCGAAGGAAGAGTGAAATAAAATATACGAACAACTATGTTATAATTTGATTGTTATCTGTTGACACTGCTTAAAACTTACTAAGCATTGTAATGCTTACTCCGTTTACTCTGTTTCCTCTGTTTTATAGATCTCATTGCGAAGCTACAGGCTCAAGGATCGTCAGCAACTAGTCACACTATCACTATCCACCGCTTGTTACTGTTATGTTTAGAATTATTTTATGGCATGTATAGAATAGACTAGTGGCGGAAGAATATTTTTGGTTAATGTATATAAGCCATGCGAAAATGGCATCTTTGAATGTTTACTTAGTGAAGTTTAAATTTTACCTCTGGTTGTGCTTAGTACTTATTTAAATGAACGATCTTTATTTCAAGAAAAAGTTTAAAATTTTACTGTTCTGACATGAGTTACAAGTCCGGTAATGCCCCTTACCTATTCTGGCGACGGTTACGGGATAAGGGTGTTACATTTTATTGGTATCAGAGCTACGGTTTAGTCGATTCTAGGACTAACGTAGCACGCGTGAGTCTATTTATACATGCCATAAAGTGATAAAATGATAGTTTGATGATTTTTGACTATTAAAATGTGTTTGCTGTATGGTAATGAATCTTGATCCCGGTCGAGCTGTAGCAAGCTTCTGACTATGAGAATTTGCGTATAACTTCACTTAGATATGCCTAAATTATTAAGTTGATCAGGTACGTATCATGTACTCGTATTTGAATTTCGATTTGGATTGAATTATAAGGGTATAAGTGATACAATTTTGAAAGAGTGTTATGACTATAAATGTGATTTTTGTATGTGGCTATGGAACTGGAAGTTGAATGGTCGATAAGCATGTTGTGTTTGTATTCAAGTAATGTAAATGATATACTAATGTGTATTGCCATATGTGTATATGTACATGAGAATTGAGAGTGATATATCCGGGCTAAGTCCCGAAGAGCATTCGTGCTAGTGATGTATCCTGGCTAAGTCCCGAAGAGCATTCGTGCTAGTGATATATCTGGGCTAAGTCCCAAAGAGCATTCGTGCTAGTGATGTATCCGGGCTAAGTCCCAAAGAGCATTCGTGCTAGTGATGTATCTGGGCTAAGTCCCGAAGAGCATTCGTGCTAGTGATGTATCCGGGCTAAGTCCCGAAGAGCATTCGTGCTAGTGATGTATCCGGACTAAGTCCCGAAGAGCAATCATGCTGGTGACGTGTATTCGGGCCTTTGTGCCTAGTAGGCTTCGTGCCGGTAATTTGAGCAAAGTTTAAGTGTTCATTACTATACGAATTCAAACTTAAATGAGATGATATGTTTAAAAGTGTACATACATGATGTTTATAGACTTGGTTAAGTCATTTCAATGTGTAATAACGAATGAATAAGAGCACTATGTGTGTGAATAATTAGAGGCACTGTGTGTGCGAATTCCTTTAACCGAGCACTATGAGTGCGGGATCGGTCAGTGGGCACTAAGTGTGTGAAGTGGAATTCATGTAAGACCTCCTCTGGGACGAAGGCATTGATTTGAGATAGTGTGTAAGGCCATGTCTGGGACATGGCATCGGCTCGATATGTGAGAATATGTAAGACCATATCTAGGATATGGCATTGTAAGAGCTATATGTGCTTAATGAGTATCCGTAATGATTTCAAATGATTCAACGGGTATATTTAAGATGGTAAATAAAGTAAGATCAGAATAAGTGATACAGGTATGTACGGAAGGTATGTGAAAATCAAATGAAAGTAAAAATTTGTGAGTTCATATTATATTATGTTATGTATACTAAATAAGTGAATACGTAAAAAGATGGTGGATATGTTGTTAAGAAATGAATTCATGTTATAAATGTGTTACGGATTTAGTCTATGGAATGCTTGGTATATGAAGTCATATGTGCTATTGCTAAATGACCCCTATTTTTTTTGTTAATCATATTCAAGAAATTATTTTGATTAAGTTCGACATTTGAAAGTCTGTAAGAATTTTTGATGAATGCTGATAATTTTGGATATATGGGTTATGTGCTAAAATAAATCCCATGCCGGTATACTATATGAGGCTTTATGCCAAATCGATTGTATACGGGTATCGTTAACGGTGATTGAATGTGCTAAATGAATGCAATGTTCAGGTATGTGGAAGTTGATTTTCTGTTGGAAATAGATTAAGTTGAATAGTGAGATATGATGGAGTTATAAAGGATATTTATTGGGATGTTTGAGTATATGTGTACTTTCGGTCAGGTTACAGCTTATACATGAATGAAAATGTGGGTTACAAGTATGTAGGTTGATGATGTGAATTATACATGTTAATATGTGCTTAATATGTGTTTGAAATGCATTTGTGAATTAAATTAAGTGATTATTGCTTATGAAATCAAGAAAATGAGATATATGTGCATACTTGTAGAAATGTTTATGTATTTGTTTTAAGATAAGAAAATGATTTTATAGGTCGATGCGAAATCAGTAATGAATTACTATTGCTATCGATGAGCTAATGTTTATATGGATATAATTCAATAAGAGGATGTTATCCTAAACTATGCATCGGTAGAAATTTTTGAGGACGAAAATCCCTAAAGGGGGGAAGAGTTGTGACACCCCTAATTTGACCCTAGTCGAAAAGTGGTTTCGGGACCACAAAATCGAGTCATAAAAATAATTAGCCGTCATATTTTATGTTTATTATATGTAAATATGAATGTGTGAAAGTTTTAAGCTTCGATTTAGTAAATTGCATGTGAATTTAGTTAATAGGACTTATGTGTGACATTTTTGAAATGTGATAGGTTAATCTATAAGGGTCTATTAAAGCATGTATTGAAAATAATGGTTTTGCATGTCAAATTCCCCACTTTAGAGGAAGTGGCCGGCCATGATGGTATGGGATACAAAATATATGCCTTTTATATTAATAAATTAAATGTTAAATGAATAAATAATATGAAATATGAACTTATATTAAAAGAAATGGGTGATAAAAAAAAAGTTGGTTCATCTTTTTCTTCCTCCATTGCCGTACCTAAAGAAAGAAAAGAAGAAATTGAAGTTAAGGCATTTGGTCACCTTTAAGTGGATTAAGCTCAAGAGCATCAAGGACAAAAGTCGGAAAAAGGGAAGACAAAACTAAGCGAATAGCCGTAGAATTATAGTCGTCGACAACTTTTAAGGTAAGTTTCTAGCATATAAGTTTAGTTATAATGAAGAATGATATGGAAAACGGCATATATGATATTATGTTTTAAATATGTGAATGAGAACTTTACAGAGTAAATTGTATAAATCTGCAAGGGACAGCAGCAGTAGCGTGTTTTGGAAAAATTACCATAAATTGTGGGAGTTGAGTTAAAGGCTGAATAAAATATGTAATCAAAGCTTAGTTAGTCTAGTTTCTTATAAAAGAGACCGTGGAAGCAAAGAAATTTCCTATCATATTTAAAGTTGTGTGGGATAGTGTCAGAATGACTCTGAAATCCCCTGTTCTGTTTTTGGAAAATCATTATAATTTGTACAAAAATGGTTATAAGATAAGATTTATATGCTTGGACTCCTTAATGAGTCTAGTTTCAAATGAAATCAAATAGAACACATTATGAATTCTGTACAATAAAAAAATTGATTCGTAGTGAAGAGTGGTCAGATTAGTCAAACAGTGAAACAGGGAAAAATTTAAGAAAAATCTGGTATTGATTGGCCAAACCTAAAATTCTGGAAATTTTATGGATGGAAGATATACGAGTCTATATTCAGAGAAAATTAACGGCAAGTGATTTGGAGTTTTGTAGCTCCAGTTATAAATGATTTAGTGACTATTGCCCAGGAAAATAGCTCGTAGTGAAAATGTGATTTTTTGTAAACATGGATAAAACTTGTTTTAGTTGCTCATAAGCTATTGATTAAACCCATACGTGAATTCTAAATCGTGATATCGTAAAATGATATATGAGTGTTAGATGGATCTTTGATATTAAAATTTGTGAAATTGTAAGTTTATGAGTATTCGAATATGAAATGATAGTATGGTGTGAAATTGAATTATTCATTGGAAAATGATTGATGTAGATTCGGCAATGACAAAGTGTATACATGATAGTATATGTGGTATGTGAAGTATATTTGGATAATTGTGATGTGAATACATGAAAATTTATATTTTGATTTAGGATTTTATGTGATGAATGTGAATGTGTATATATGAGATAAGGCCGAATGGCCAATGTGATGAATGTGAGCATGCATATGTGTGATAAGGCAGAGTGGCCAATGTGGTGAATATGAACATGCATATATGTGGTAAAGCCGAATGGTCAATGTGAAATATATATATGAGATATGTATATGTGGTAAAGCCGAATGGCTAATGTGAAATATGTATGAGATATGCATATGTGGTAAAGCCGAATGGTCAATGTGAAATATATATATGAGATATGTATATGTGGTAAAGCCGAATGGCTAGTGTGAAATATGTAGGCGATGTGCATATATTGTGGCCGAACGACCAATGTGAAAGGTGTGTATTATTAGATATTTGATGAGGCAATTGAGTTACAAATATGACGTCGATGTGAATGTTGTAACATGTGATTAATGTACATGAAACTTGGAAATATATTCCGGGTAAGACCCGATGACTACGTGTGGAGATTATTTCCGGGTAAGACCCGATGACTACGTGTGGAGATTTTCTCCGGGTAAGACCCGATAACTTCGTGTGGAGATTTCGTTTGAGCTAAAGGTCTCCCCGATAATTCGAGTAGAGGTTAAAGCTATAAGACTTCGTAATAAGAATTGCTTATAAATATATTCAATGCGAAAGCTTAAACAGGTATGTACTCCAAGTTTATATGTGAGCTTGATTTGAACTAAATCATAAGGTACTTATGTGATGCATACGAGAGCAATCTATGAGACTATTCCTATGATTATGTGACATCGGATCAGTGTGAGAGGTTATGTGAAATCATACAATATATTTATGTCACACGAGCTCACTTTTCTGTGAAAGTTTATCTGCCTATTGTATATGATGAGATGTGCATATTCGGTAAAGGGATGGTATGCCGAAGGATGAGTGAAATAAAATACACGAACAACTATGTTATAATTTGATTGTTATCTGTTGCACTGCTTAAAACTTACTAAGCATTGTAATGCTTACTCCGTTTACTCTGTTTCCTCTGTTTTATAGATCTCATTGCGAAGCTACAGGCTCAGGGATCGTCAGCAACTAGTCACACTATCACTATCCACCGCTTGTTACTGTTATGTTTAGAATTATTTTATGGCATGTATAGAATAGACTAGTGGCGGAAGAATATTTTGGTTAATGTATATAAGCCATGCGAAAATGGCATCTTTGAATGTTTACTTAGTGAAGTTTAAATTTTACCTCTGGTTGTGCTTAGTACTTATTTAAATGAACGATCTTTATTTCAAGAAAAAGTTCAAAATTTTACTGTTCTGACATGAGTTACAAGTCCGATAATGCCCCTTACCTATTCTGGCGACGGTTACGGGATAGGGGTGTTACATTGCCTCTTCCCAAGCTCGAATAGCATAAGTCCTTGCAGGCACTCTGCCCTCAGATCTCACTGCAGCATCTCTTGGCGTGCCTTCACTACTAGCCCCACTTCCGGGGTTCTTTTGTGATCTACCCCTCAAGGGAGCACTAATTGCTTTCACATCTTGTTTTCTCTCTCTCTCATGCAACTAAGGACAATCAGGGATGAAGTGTTCCAATGATCCGCACTTGAAACAGCCCCTTTCATTCCCTCGGCACTCGCCAAAATGATGCCTACCACATTGCGAGCATTCTGGCCTGTTTGGCCGAGTGGTACCAACACTTGTGACCAAAGTGTTATGGGCTTTAGAAGTTGTGTTCTGTCAGTTCTTGTTCCTATTTGAATATCCCACTGAAGCATTCGATCGGGTAGTGAACTCTCGAACTTTTAGACGAGGACTGATATGATTTCCCCATCTGTCTCTTCTTTGAGTCTCGAGACTCCAAAGCTGCTATCAGTCTTTCCTTAATCAACTCTTCTACTTTACAGGCTCTTTCAACAAGTGTTACAAATTCTCGTAGCTCTAAGATACCAACAAACACTCGGATGTCTTCATTAAGACCATCCTCAAATCTCTTATACATAGTGGCCTCTGATACGTGATATCGTGACGGTTTTAAATATTTATAATGAATCGTTCTTGAAAGTAACTATTATCACGATGAAGGCAAGTGTACCTATTGAACAGTAGTATAGCTTTAGCAAGACCGGATTGTCGAACCCAAAGGAACTAAAAGTACTAGTAATGACTTTCTTTTTATTATCTAGCCTAAGAATAATGGGGTTTGTTTTAACTAACTAATTAACTAAACTAAGAATTCACAGAAAATAGAATTGGGGAATTTATTTTGGAAAAACGATTGAATTAAGACAATACCTAAGGCAAAATCCACCTAGACTTCAATTGTTATTTGACTCTAAATCAGACGATTTATTCATTTGACTTGATCCATAGAAATCCCTAAATTATATTATTATCCCTCTCGAAACTAACAACGTCTAACCCTAGGTTGAATAATTGAAATCTATTTCTAATTAACTCCCCAGGGTTGCATTAACTCGATCTATGGATCCCCTTATTAGGTTTCACCCTAATCCGGGCTTAATTATGAAAAATGTACTCTTAGACAGGGTATATTCCTCCTCTGAATAAGAGCTTAACTTGAATCAATATACTGGAATATCAAAACAAGAATTAAGAATACGTAATTAAGAACAAGTAAAATATGTATCATACAATTCATATAATAATAACAAGATCTGTCTTAGGTTTCATTCTCCTTAGGTATTTAGGGGTTTTAGTTCATAACTAAAAAGGTAAACATCTCAGAAGAATAATGAATACAAAAGATAAAGAAAAACCCAAAACACCTGAAGGAAATTTGAGGGGAGATCTTCAGTCTTGATGATGAATCTGGCTTCTGAGATGGATCGATCGACTTTCCTTGAGCAGTTCCCTGCTTCCCTCCCTATGTGTCCTCTTTCCTCCTCCTCTAGGGTGTATTTATAGGCTTTAGAATGCCTAAGAACCCTCAATATTGGCCTTTTCTGAATTGGACTAAACTTGTGCTGGGTAGGGACACACCCATGTGATACGCTCGTGTGCGATTACTTCTGGCCGTGGTCAAGCTTGTTAAATAGGCACGAGCATGTGGTCCACCCGTGTGAGTTGTGCTTCAATTCTGCCAAATTGACACGGCCATGTGGTTTGCCCGTGTGAGGAGGTCCAGGACGTGTTGATTTTGTACATTGGCCCATTTTCTCTGTTTTTGGCCCGTTTCTCGTTCCTTTCACTCTCCTATGCTCACCTAAGTATGAAATATGAAATTACGACATTAGAAGCATCAAATTCACCAATTTTAAGGAAAAATCATCCATAAAATGTGCTAAGCATGGGATAGAAATATGTATAAATTACGGTTTATCAAATATCCCCACACTTAAGCATTTGCTTGTCCTCAAGCAAAATCCTCAACTCATAATCAAAATAAATTCTTCTTAACTTATAATTTCTATCGAAAATATCTCAAGATAATCCATAGATAATCATACATTGAAAATTCAACTGAAAGAACATCAAAGTTTCAAACATTCCAAGTTGAGTATTTTATCATGAAAACATAGGTGTCTCCCCTTGTCTAAGTAATTACCCTTGATTCAAAATATCACAGAGTTTCACATCCTCACTAAAGATTCACTCAAATCACTCGAGGTGTTTAAGGATAATAAATGAAGCACTGAATAGTCAATAATGAAAAGTCATTACCATAGGCTTGCATGAGAACCAAATCTCCACCACTATAAATTGAGATGAAACATCAATCAAAAGGTCTTTAGAGGGTTGTAACGTGGCTTTGGTTAGGGGGTGTGGTCACAAGCTGAAAGAAAAGGTTAGAATCGAGTTTGAATTAAAAAATTGCCTAACTAGAAAAATGACTAGTCATCAATTGTGCACAACAGAGGTTTTTCTCAGATTATGGAATTTAACTTTTTAGCTCAGAAGATCACTACTAATATATATACATGTATTTTTTTAAAGAACAAGTCAAATTAAAAAATAGAATAAAACATAGCTAGCAATTATTCCAACTCAAATTTTGACAAAAATAGGGATCAAATTAATTTAGGGGATTTCAACAATAATGAGTTATGGGTTAATATCGAGGGTAAATCAGTGAATAGGTTGTTAGGCTCAAGGGGGTTCACTAAGGGTTAATTGTGAAGGTAGGGTTTTATGGAGTAAGTGGGTTAAACCTAAGTGCCTTTATCATTTTAACATATCAAATCAAATGGTGTGGTCTTGACATGCATAATCAAGCAAGTTCTAGAATAACAATTCAATACTGACGCACTCAGAATGAAAGTGAGCATGAAAGAAATAATAGATGCTCTAAAAGCTCAAGATGTCACAAAAATTATAGATTTTTTTTTATGTTTAAACTTGGGAATTCCAACTCAAGATAATACCTAAACTTAGGGAAACAACCTAAAAGTTTTTAATTCTTCAAAAATAAACTTATCATTCTTGATTCCCTAATTTCTTAAATTTTAAACAATTAATGCATAAATGCCTATGTTTTAATTCAAGATATATCAATAAAAGTCATAAATCAATCAAAATTTATCCTAAACATGATATGAGAGCTTTTCAAGAGAACAAGGAAATCATTCAAGGATTTTTCTGATAGTGAAATGAATACCCCCCACACTTAAGATGTACATTGCCCTCAATGTACAAAGATAGAAATATAGAAAATAATATAAATATAAGATAGGGAGAGAAGTGAAACTTCTTGAGTGATGAATGAATTTCCTTGAACAGGAGTTTTGGAGAATAATCGGTGTGAGGGTGGAGGAGGATACTCCGGCGGTGGTAGAGGTTAATTAGTCCATAAGTCCTGCGCCAAAAGAATATTATATCTGGTGGTAGCTATGGTCGTGGTCGAGCAGAACATGACAGTCGTGGAGAACCTTTCCCAGTAGAGTTTCAAGTTCCTGAGTAATAGTGAGCTTTGGAGCTCTTTATAACTGTGATAGAATCAGGAAGAGTAAGTACTAAATATGAATTAGTCGAAATTAAGAATTGTAAAATAATAATTATAAGTCCTAAGGAAAATAAGGTGAAAGAAAAATAAAAAGTAGTCTTAAAATAAATTAAAAGAAAAAAACATAAAATAATAAATAAAAGTTTTTAAACATCTTCATCGGTAGATGGTTCGCGAGGTGGGGGTGGCAATGAGATGTGGAAGTGCTGACACATCTGGTGTAGTGTAGCATCAATGTGATCGAAGCGCTGAAAACACTGCTGCTCAAATCGAGTTAGGCGCTCAAAGATGTCAGCGTATAAAGCTGTCGCATGAACTGAACGAGAGGGTGGTGGTGGCTGAGATGGTATGTCCTCGTGACGTGGAGGGCCATCATCAGTAATGTACTCAGGAGCCTCCTCCTCGGTGGTTGGGCAAGACGGTACTGAGGAGGGAAGGTGCCACATCATTTCTCAATCATCCTCATACTTAGCAAGCTTGAGATGCCCTGTGGGGACATCTAACCCATGAGAGTGAGGGAGGATGATTGGGCTGCTGTGTTGAGGAGCCCGAAGTGCCGAGGCAACGGCGTTACATAGGGCCCGATGGAGATGACCCCCTTCCTATGCCGCTCCGTCTGATGTTGAATGGCGAGGACAATGAAATAAGCAAGGTCTATGACATGCCCGTGCGACATACACCATATAAAGTAGGCGTCGTGAGTGTTGACGATGCCAGTGCTCTCTCTCCTTCCTGTTAACGTATGAGCCAAAATGGTGTGTAAGTGCCTTAGAGATGGAGGGAGAGCCGATGCCTTGGAGCGGCTAGGATTGTAGGAGGCAGCGCTAGGGGCGAGGGCGTTCTAACACCGTGAAGGAGAGTGATGGATGTGGCGATTGAGAACGTGGAGTTCATTCTCCTCCATGAACTCCTCATTGTAAAGGCCCAGTGCAGTTCTGAACTCTGGGACGTTCAATTGGCGGACTATACCACCGAGGCAAAATTGGATTGTTCTCAGGTTATCAAAACAGGCCATCACGGTCTGGAGATAGAACGTTGAGCAAAGTTCCATCGTGAGTTTGGGATATGTTAGCTCGACAATCTCAAAGAAAATCCCCCAAGGATCGGTGGTGAGGAGGGCCTGAATTTCATCCGCGAGTTGGACTTATTCTAGCGCGACCCAGTTTATACAGCGGCCTACTTCCAAGGTCGGGCCCGTAGAATCTGGAAAAGTTTGTCTTGGGGCCCACTGGGAAACTGTAGGAAAGGGTGACAAATTTCTGCGATATGACCCGAGGAAGATGATGATCCCTTCCTGTTCTTTGAAATAGAGATGGCGGCTTTCTTTCCTCGTGAAGACGACATAGTATACCTGTAAGCAAAACCATTAATTTGTCGTGATGAATGTTCAAGGTAAGATGAAACAATTTTAAAAAGGCAAATGTAATAAATTAAAATTAATAATCTTAGTCATAACTACTAGCAAACTAAATAAAAAATGATAGGACCCGAGGAAGATGATGATCCCTTCCTGTTCTTCGAAGTAGGGACGACGACTTTCTTTCCTCGTGAAGACGACATAGTATACCTGTAAGCAAAACCATTAATTTTTCGTGATGAATGTTCAAGGTAAGATGAAAACAAATTTAAAAGGAAAAAGTAATAAATTAAAATTAATAATCTTAGTCATAACTACTAGAAAACTAAATCAAAAACGATTAATTTGATGGTGTATTATTAGCATGATAATAGTTTGAATGGCAATTAATTCTATGTAACATATTTTATTGATGGAAAATGTCAACCCAAAGGTATGAGTATTTCTATTATCTTAACCATAAATATTCACTTTAAACTAGTCAAATAGAGCAGATAGATCATGCAATGAGTAAGAATTTCAACAGGAAAAAGATGATAACTAGTCTAGATACGAAATTTGAGTGATAGAAAGATGAGAATAACATGAAAAGTGCAGATTACTATGATAATTAGCATTATAAATCAATAAAATAAAAGAGAAAATAATAAACAAACATTAAAATGATGAGAATGGACATTGAAAATGGAGTTGGAGGAGGCGTACGGGCGTGACAGGGAGGCCGTGTGGATCTGCAGCGGCTAGGGTTATGGATTTTGGGTGAAGGAGATGATGAATAGTGAGGGTATTTATAGATTTTGGGACACACTGCCAGGGAACACGCCCGTGTTCCCCAATTTTTGCCCGTGTGATTCACGGATTTTGAATTTGGGCGCGTCTGACATTTGGCCCATGCCCGTGTACCTTGGGCATGTTGGTGCAGACGGCCGTGTCGCACGGCCGTGTCGTCTTTGTTCGCTTCTCCCACGCCTGTGTATGAAGGTCCACGCCCATGTTGTTTTAGCAAGTTCGCCCACAGTTGCTTGGCACGGGCGTGTCGCACGCTCGTGTTAATTTGATAGGTTCAGCCACGGTTTCAAGGCACGAGTGTGTTGCATGCCCGTGTTGTTTTGGCAGGTTCACCCACGGCCATGTCACATGGCTGTGGTGATTTATCGTATCCCGTGCTGGGGAAAATCTTTGCCCTGTTTCCACACGGTCCAATGCACGCCCGTGTGCTTGGCCGTGTCTATATGGTAAACCTGTATTCAAGAGTTCCGTTAGTAAGTTAGGTGTTAAACACTAAAATTTAAAGAAGTTAATATAGTTAGTGCTCGGGTTGCCTCCCGAGGAGTGCTTATTTATAGTCTAAGCTTGACTTACCTTTCCATTGAATGGTCATGGTGGTTCGAGAAGTTTATACTCCTCACTCTTGTTGTGAATCTCATCAAAATAAGGTTTTAGGCGGGTATTATTTACCTTAAAATTGCCGAACTTGGGATGACTTACCTCGACTATACCGAATGGGAAAATGCTAAGTCTCGTAAGAGAGATTTCTTTATTCGGTTTGGCAGTGGCAATGTTTGGATCTGTGGCATCTAATAAAACTTTATCTCCCACCTTAAGTTGATTTGAAAAGGTATCGAGCTTGTTCTGGCGTAGTTTAGGTTTATCGTGTGTTCGCGATTTATGTGTCCGACATTTCTCTAGCCCCTCAGTTTGTAGCCTTCGTTCTTCATGAATAGGTCCTTTACTATTGCTTGAAAATGGCTTACAAACTCATTTCCTGCAGAATAGGCTGCACCATATCGTTAGTTTTAGTAGAATGGTTTAGATAACCACCCTCAATTTTCAATGTGTTGCTGGAATTGCGAGCTTGAAGGGTGATTGTTTCGTCTCCCACACGAAGTGTGAGCTCACCTATGCCAACATCAGTAATCATTCTACCAGTTGCTAAAAAGGGCCTTCCTAAAATCAAAGGAGTGTTGCTATCCTCCTCTATGTCTAGAACAACGAAGTCAACGGGAAATATAAATTTATCGATTTTAACTAACACATCTTCAATAATACCCCTAGGAAATCTTATAGTTTTATCTGCTAATTGAATGCTCATCCTAGTCTGTTTAGGTTTCCTAAAACCTAGTTGTTTAAGCATTTTGTAAGGCATGACATTAATACTAGCCACTAAATCAGCTAATACATTATTAACATCTAACCTACCAATTAAGCAAGGAATCGTAAAACTCCCCGGATCTTTTAGTTTGTTGGGTAGTTTATTCTGTAGAATACCTGAGCAAACTGCTTTTAGCTTTACATGCGAAGCGTCATCCAACTTCCTCTTATTTTCTAAAAACTCCTTTAAAAATTTCATTGTGTTTGGCATCTGTGATAGAGCTTCAATAAACGGTAAGTTAATATGTAATTTTTTAAGAGTTTAAAGAATTTACCAAATTGTTCATTTGAGCGGTCTTTCCTTGTCGCATTAGGGTATGACACGAGCGGTTTTGACTAGTAATCACGTTGAGTTGCTCCTTTGGGTTAGATTCTATGTTGCTTGGCAAGCTACCTTGTGGTCATTCAGAAATCAACTTGGCAAGCTGTCCAATCTGAGTTTCGAGCCCTTGGATCGATGCTTGTTGATTCTTAAGTGCTGTCTCGGTATTATGAAAACAAGTCTCTGACACTGAGATGAATTTGGTTAGCATCTCCTGAAGGTTCAGCTTTTTCTCCTGCTGGTATGGTGGTTGCTGAAAGCCTAGAGGATGTTGGGGCCTTTGATTTCCTTGACCGCTCCACAAGAAATTGGGATGGTTCCTCCAACTTGCATTATAAGTGTTACTATATGGGTTATTTTGGGATCTAGAGTTATTGTTACCCATATATTGGACTTGTTCCTCCTCGATGCTAGGGTTGAAGGGTTGATATTCTGTGTGCGGTTCTCCTCCATTTGAATCGCACCTCATCACTGGATGTACTTGAGTAGAACCACACAAACCGTCAATCCTTTTATTTAAGAGTTCTACTTGGTTAGATAGCATAGGAACAGCGTCGAGGTTGAAAACACCGGCTGCTTTCGTCGACTTTGTTCTCATAACTTTCCATTGATAGTTATTTAGTGACATCTCCTCAATACATTCGTAAGCCACCTCAGAGGTCTTATTCTTGATTGTTCCTCCAGCGGCTGCATCAATCATCTGCCGAGTCGAAGGATTCAGGCCATTATGGAATGTTTGAACCTATAACCAAAGCAGTAACCCATGGTGAGGGAACCTTCTCAAAAGGTCTTTGAATCTCTCTCATGCATTGTAGAGTGTTTCTAAATCCATCTGCATAAAAGAAGAGATATCACTATGTAATTTAGCCGCTTTAGTCGATGGAAAATATTTTAATTAAAATTTTTTGGTCATTTGTTCCCAAGTAGTGATTGACCCTTGTGGTAACGAGTTCAACCATTGTTTAGCCTTATTACTTAATGAAAAGGGAAACAACTGAAGACAGATGGCGTCATCAGAAACGCCATTAATTTTAAAGGTATCGCAAAATTCTAGAAAATTTACCAAGTGAGCATTGGGATCCTCGTCCTGCAAACCATCAAACTGAACAAACTGTTGTATCATTTGAATTATGTTAGGTTTCAGTTAAAAATTATTTGCAGCAATAGCAGGTCTAAGTATACTTGACTCAGTTCCTGTTAAATTAGGTTTAGCATAATTATACATAGTGCGCGGAGCAAGATCCTGATTAACAGCAATCGTAGAATGTAGCGGGCTTTCTTGGTTTTAGCCATCTCCTTGGTTGTGGTTTGAATATTGTCCTCTTGCTCGATCTCTGTATATCTACCTAAAGGGTTAGACACTTTGATCACAAACTTAGTGGACTCTACTAGCATGCTCATACGAGGTACCTATTCCATATAAATATAAAAGTGGTTATATCCCGAGTCAATTAAAGAAACAACAGGAATTTCATGGATAGAAAAGGTACTCGTGATCACGTCGAGAGACTCTGCCTCTTCCCGAACTCGAATAGCATAAGTTCTTACAGGCGCTCTACCTTCGAATCTCACCGCAGCATCTCTTGGCGTGCCTTTACTGCTAGCCCCACTTCTGGGGTTTATTTGTGATCTACCCCTCATGGGAGCACTGTTTGCTTTCACATCTTGTTTTCTCTCTCTCTCTTATGCAACTCAGGACAATCACGGATGAAGTGTTCCAATGATCCGCACTTGAAATAACCCCTTTCATTCCCTCGGCACTCGCCAAAATGATGCCTACCACATTGCTAGCATTCTGGCCTGTTTGGCCGAGTGCTACCAACACTTGTGACCGAAGTGGTCTGGGCTTTAGAAGTTATGTTCTATCGGTTCTTGTTCCTATTCGAATATCCCACTGAAGCATTCGATTGGGTAGTGAATTGTCGATCTTTTAGACGAGGACTGATGTGATTTCCCCATCTGTCTCTTCTTTGAGTCTCGAGACTCCAAAGCCTCTTTCAGTCTTTCCTTAATCAACTCTTCTGCTTTATAGGCTCTTTCAACAAGTGCTACAAATTCTCGTAACTCTAAGATGCCAACAAACACTCAGATGTCTTCATTAAGACCATCCTCAAATCTCTTACACATAGTGGCCTCTGATATGTGATATCGTGATAGGTTTTAAATATTTATAATGAATCCTTCTTGAAACTAACTATTATCACGATGAAGGCAAGTGTACCTATTGAACAGTAGTATAGCTTTAGCAAGACCGGATTGTCGAACCCAAAGGAACTAAAAGTACTAGTAATGACTTTCATTTTATTATCTAGCCTAAGAATAATGAGGTTTGTTTTAACTAACTAATTAACTAAACTAAGAATTCACAGAAAATAGAATTGGGAAATTTCTTTTGGAAAAACAAATGAATTAAGATAATACCTAAGGAAAAATCCACCTAGACTTCACTTGTTATTTGACTCTGAATCGGACGATTTATTCATTTTACTTGATCTGTAGAAATCCCTAAATTATATTATTATCCCTCTCGAGACTAACAACGTCTAACCCTAGGTTGAATAATTGAAATCTCTTTCTAATTAACTCCCTAGAGTTGCATTAACTCGATATTTGGATCCCCTTATTAGTTATCACCCTATACCGGTAAAATCTTGTCACCCTATCTCTAGGCACGCAACCAACTCCGCTTAATTATGACAAATGTACTCTTATACAGGGTCTATTCCTCCTCTAAATAAGAGCTTAATGTGAATCAAGATCCTAGAATATCAAAACAAGAATTAAAAACACGTAATTAAGAACAAGTCAAATATTTATCATACAATTCAGATAATAATAACAAGATTTGTCTTAGGTTTCATTCCCCTTAGGTATTTAGGGGTTTTAGTTCATAACTAAAAAGGTAAACATCTCAGAAGAATTATGAATACAAAACATAAAGAAAAACCCAAAACTCCTGAAGGGAAATTGAGGGGAGATCTTCAGTCTTGATGATGAATCCGGCTTCTGAGATGGATCGATCAGCTTTCCTTGAGCAGTTCCTTGCTTCCCTCCATGTGTGTCATCTTCCTTCCTCCTCTAGGGTGTATTTATAGTCATTAGAATGCCTAAGAACCCTCAAAATTGACCTTTTCTAAATTGGACTAAACTTGGGCTCGGTAGGGACACACCCGTGTGATACGCCCGTGTTCAATTACTTCAGGCCGTGGTCAAGCCTGTTAAATAGGCACGGGCATGTGGTCCACCCATGTGAGTCGTGCTTCGATTCTGCCAAATTGACACGGTCGTGTGGTCTGCGCGTGTGAGGAGGTCCAGGCCGTGTTGATTTTGTATGTTGGCCCATTTTCTCCGTTTTTGGCCATTGCTCTTTCCTTTCACTCTCCTATGCTTACCTAAGTATAAAATATGAAATTAAGGCATTAGGAGCATCGAATTCACCAATTTTAAGAAAAACTCATCTATAAAATGTGCTAAGCATGGGATAGAAATATGTATAAATTACGGTTTATCAGCCTCTGTAGACACGCACTCCCGCGCATACTTACGAGCCTCATAAGTTCACGCTCATATTCTATCACTGACATTCGGCCTTGCTTTAGCTCTATGAATTGCTTCCTGTTTTGGTCTATAAACTGCTGACTAATATACTTTTTTCAAAACTCTTCCTGGAAGAATTCCCAAGTTACCTTTTCTCTCGGTACCACAGACACGAAAGTGTTCCACCACTGGTAGGCTGAAACTCTCAAGACTAGCATAGCACACTTCACGTGCTCCTCAGGCGTGCATGACAATTCATCAAATACCCTGATAGCATTTTCTAGCCAAAACTCTTCTTTTTCTGGGTCATTATCTATGCTAGCCTAAAATTCCTTGGCCCCTTATTTCCAAATCTTATCCACTGGAGGTTTCTCCTTCCTAATCATGTTCGCGCCTTGTGGAGCTATCGGGGCATAGTGAGGAATCGGAGGAGGTGAGGGAGGTGGAGTGTTCAGATTTACACAGACAAACTCCGTATACTAAGCGTCCATCATCCGGAGGTAGGCTTCTCTAGCCCCTCCACCTTGATCCATATCTATGGGCTCACTCTCTAATGGCACAGTCCCTTCGGTGGAAGCCGACATGTTACTCTCAACGTCATCTGCCGTAGCTCTATCAAGTTCCATTTACTATATAAAAACATAATTTATAATCATCAGGAACCGTCACACTATCAATATACAACTATGGCAAGTATAACTAGTCTCATATTCTCGCTAGGTTAGTCCTAAAATCGACTAAACCATAGCTCTGATACCACTAAATGTAATACCCGTACCCGTAACCCCCGCTGAGGTGGAGTACAAGGCATTACCTAACATGACCTTATGTACACAAACAATCTCGAGTCACCCAGACTCAGTATAATTTAAAAAATTTTCAATTTCTACTTTTATCTTCTTATTATGGCCCCATGAGCCCCAAATCAACCATTGGGAACTAATCGGGACTATACCGGGTGTAACATCCCGAAATAAGGCCTAAAGAGAATAGTGGTTGCGAAACCATAAATTCGAGATAGAAAAGTTTATTGCGATTAATTTTATGATTTACCGGTGATTAGATGCATGTGTTTGAATACCGATAAGAAATTTCAGTGATTGCATGTCCGATTTGCATATTAGGGCTTAATTGCAAAAGTTGATAAATATGAGTTCTAAATGCTAAGGGATTAAATTGAAGTGCATAATTGAAGTAGAGGTCCTTAAATGGAAATTAGACCATTATATTTTCATGGACAAAAATGGATATACATGGTAGAAATAACTAAAAATTTTAATGAAGGGCATTTTAGTAAAGTGTCAAATAAAAGAATTAAAAAGGGAAAAAGATGGAAAAAATGTGCTCATCCCCTTCCTTAGGCCAAATGTCAAAATTTCTCCATAGCTAGGGTTTGTTTCAAGCTTCCAAGCTCCATAATAAGTGATTCCAAGCCTCGTTTTAATGTTCTTTACGTTTTTGGAGTCTCGGTAACATGATTAAGCTTATTCTAGCAATAATTTTACCTAGGGTTTATATTTGGAAAAATACTCATAGGTGAATTGTGTTTTTTTTATGTTTTATGGTATAATATGAAGCTTGAAATTGTGGTAAACAACTTTTGCTAACCGATATTACGTGAAAACGAGTAAAATGACATAATCTGTAAAAATACCTAATGTTCATAAGTACATGTTAGAGTGAGAATTGGATGTTTCCATAGAAGGGAAAAATGATCATCATGTCATAAAACAAAATAAAATAGGATGAAGTTTAATTTCTGAGCCTTGGGGAAAAAGTGTAAATATGTAAAAGTTTAGGGGTAAAGTGTAATTTTGTCAAAGTTTGAGTTAAGGACTGTTTTAAAAAATGTTAGTATTAAATAATATAAATTTGTTATTATAGATCAAGAAGAATGAAATTCAGAGTTAGACCGGGGAAAGAAAAACATAGTGGACTAAATCGATATAGTTGATCGTATTTTGTTTCGAGGTAAGTTTGCGGTAAATAAATGCAATATTGTATTATTTTATGTTAATTTTGTTAATTTCCAGCATGTGTATATTTATTTTATGAAATTATTCAAAGAAGACTCAAGCATGAATTGACGGAGAAGTAATTTTAGAAACTCACGGTTGAACCTTAGGAATGTGTAGGATACAAATGTCATGACATTAGGGTTTCAAGATACCATGTATGACCATGCCAAGGCATGGAAATTGGTAAGGTTACTAAGGCAAGGATACCATGTAAGACCATGTCAAAGACATGGCATTGATAAGCTACTATAAGGCAAAGGTCCCACGTAAGACCATGCCAAGGCATGGCATTGGTGAGTTCATAAGGCAAGGATACCATGTAAGACCATGTCGAGATATGGCAATGGTAAGTTTCAAAAGGATACCACGTAATACCATGACAACTCATGGAAATGGTAAGGTACCTTTGTATCCTTAGTATTCCAAGTGGTTCAACAGGAAAATTTAAAGAGAATATCAAGATAAGGTAAGGTAAGACGAGCTATACTAAAAAGGTAAGACAAGTTTATGCTAGAAGAGCAAAGGTAACTATATAATGTTCATGTATGCTTGATAAGAAAAAAGGCAAGTAAAATGTATTGATAAATTTCATTAAGTAAGTATTTAAGTAAGTGAGTAAGTGAAGAAGTTTAAAATATGTCTATGACAATTAATGAAGTTGCATTAAGTAGTATCATGGCAAGTAGTAAGATAATTCTTATGAATGTTGTTATTTATTTGCATGCAAACTTACTAAGCTTAATGCTTACCCCTTTTATTTTCTTTCTTTTTATAGTTTTTTCAAGCTAACTCGGGGATCGTAAAGTACGTCAGAGGTCTAGGCACACTATGACAAGGATTATTTTGGTATAGCTAAACGTTTCATTTTGAGTATGGCATGTATAGCATCGTAGCCTTTTTTGTGTATGATCTTATGATATGGCTAATGAATGGTATGTAAATGCTTGATAATGATTAGCTATTGGAATGGCTAATCAAGGACATGTTTGGTGTTATGTATGCCTAAATGCTAGTTATTCCATGGAAATCATGAAAAAGGTGAAATTAGCTTTAAAACAGTATCGAACAGCAGTAATGACGTGAATTTGAAAAATCACTAAAAATAGTAGAAATGGATTTAGATAGTGAATAAGATATAAAATTAAAGATTAGTGAGTCTATTTTCATATGAAAGAAACAGAGTATTTATGAGATATTTTAATTTTGATGAGACAGGATTAGAGTGATTTCTAAATCCCCTATTCTGACTTTAGAAATTCACTAAAAATTGTAAAAATATAATTAGGAGTTATATTTTATACGCATAGATTCCTTATTGAGTCTACTTTTAAGAGAAATAAACAGCATGGTTATTTGAATTCTGTACAGGGAGAAATTAATTCGTAGTGAACAGAGGTCAGAGCAGCTGAACACTGAAACAGGGGAAACTTTAACTAATAAACTGTACTAATTGGCTATAGCAAAAATTCTGAAACAAATTTAGTAAGAATATATATGAGTCTAGCTTGAGAGAAAATTTACAGATTTTAATTTTGAGTTTCGTAACTCGAGTTATGATTTATTTAGTGACTATGACGCAAATGGACAGTTTTTTTTATGAAAGATGAAATAAATTATTTTGATTTGTTTAAGTGATCGGAAAATTTTTATTGATTCTGGTTTGTTCTCGAACCATTTCAATTTCATGTTTTAGGTTCTCGAGGTCCCTTTTTAGGGACATATTGATTGAATGAAACTAAATTAATTTTAAAAGCAATTTTTTATGCCCCGAATTAGTAAGCTAAGTCCGGTAACGCCTCATGCTATACTCTAGCGACGGTCTCAGGTAAGGGGTGCTACATTTATTGGTATCAGAGAAAATGTTTAGTCGGTTCTCAGAATATTTAGTATGAGTAAGAGTCTAGCTATACATGCCATACTTATATGTTAATAGTGTGACGACTCTTAATGATTTTAAAATGTTTTCTTTTATAGTTATGGATCCTGAACAAGCTAGTGTAGATGATGTAGAGAGTAATGCGCCTGCTCCCCCAAAAGGGACGTGCCACTAGATAGTAGTGAAAGGCCTGTTACAGTTAGTCAGGGAGGAGGGGCTTGAGAAGCCTTCTTCCAAGCTATGAATGACTGGTTTGCCGAGTTCGTTCGTACGAATCGGACTGTTAGACCTCTACACCCTAATGATCCTTAGACCACCCATGTAGCTCCCCTAGTCACAAGTACGATTATATGAGAAAAGCCACCAGTTGATAAAATTAGAAAATAAAGAGCCGAAGAGTTTCAAGCTACAAAAGATGATGATGCAGAAAAGGAAGAATTTTGGCTCGAGAATACTATCAGAGTCTTTGATGAGTTATCTTGCACACCTGAGGAATGTATGAAATGTGTTGTATCACTTTTTAGACATTCGGCCTACCATTGGTGGAAGACACTTGATTCAGTTGTACGAAAGAAAGAGTCACTTGGGATTTCTTTCAGGAGGAAATCCGTAAAAAAAGTACATCAGTCGGAGGTTTGTTGACCAGAAAAGAAAAGAGTTTCTAGAGTTGAAAAGGTCAATATTCGATTGTCGATTGGTGTCCTAGAAATAAAAGAGTTTGTTGTCCTAGTTGAGAGAGCCTGTAAGGAAGATAAGTTGTTAAAAAGAAAGGGCAAACTTGAAATTGAGACGCAAGACACGAAGAAAAGACCAATGAGCAAGTCATTTCAGTCTACATCTAAGAGGCCTAGAGAGTTCTCCACTAGATCTAATTTTTCAGCTGGATATTCTAGCCAAAATAGAGGAAAACGATTTATGAGTCCGAAAGCTCAGACCACTTCGATTGCAAGTGTTGGCAGTGTTCAACCTGATAGACCAGAGTGTCCTCGATGTCGACCATTACCTAGGTCAGTGTCAAACAACTGAGACAGGTTGTTTCTGATGTGGTGCACTAGACCATTTTATTTGGGAGTGTCCCGAGATGATTAAAAGAGAAGCAATACTGAGTGTAAGATTAGGCAACGCTCCTGTCAGAGGCAGACCACTGAGAAATCCGGGAGCTAGGGCAAGTAATAGAGGTGCATCTAGAGATTCAGCAGTGAGGCCAGATGTTAGAGCACCTGCGAGGACCTATGCTATCCGTGCTCGTAAAGAGGTATCCTCCCCCGATGTGATTACGGGTACATTTTCTCTCCATGATACTAGAGTTATTACTTTGATTGATTCGGGTTTGACCCATTCATATGTTTGCATGAAATTGATGCCTAGTATGAGTATGCCTATAGAATCTATAGAATTTGTGATTAAAGTATCGAATCTATTAGGCAAGTATGTATTAGTAGATAAAGTATGTAGAAATTACCCTTTGATGATTAGAGGTCACTGTTTCCCGGCTGATCTCATGCTATTGCCGTTTGATAAATTTGATGTGATTCTTGGTATGGATTGGTTGACTACACATGATGTGATAGTGAATTGTGGAAAGAAATTCATTGAGTTGAAATGCGAAAATGGTGAAATTCTTCAGGTTAATTCAGAAGAGTCAGATAGTTCATTTGCCATGATTTCTGTTATGTCTGCTCAAAAATGTTTGAGAAAAGGGTATGAAGCTTATCTTGCTTTTGTGTTGAACACTAAAGATCTAGAATTGAAAATTGAATCAGTGCTTGTTGTATGAGTTTCCCGATGTATTTTCGGAAGAACTACCAGGTTTGCCTCCTGTTAGAGAAGTTGAGTTTGGTATTGAGTTGATTCCAAGTACCACACCCATTTTTATTGCTCCTTATAAAATGGCCCCATTAGAATTGAAAGAATTGAAAGCTCAGTTGCAGGAATTAACAAATAAAGGCTTTGCAAGACCCAGTAGTTCACCATGGGGTGCACCAGTGCTATTTGTGAAAAAGAAAGATAGATTGATGAGATTGTGCATAGATTATTGGCAGCTTAACAAGGTAACAGTAAGAACAAGTATCCACTGCCTAGAATTGATGATTTTTTTGATCAATTGAAGGGAGCCACTGTGTTCTCCTGGATAGATTTGAGATCTGGATATTATCATTTGCGAGTTAAAGAGTCAGATGTCCCAAAGACTACTTTTCAGACTAGGTATGGCCATTATGAGATCCTTGTGATGCCATTTGGCTTAACTAATGATCCTGCCATTTTCATGGACTTAATGAACCGAATTTTTAGACCGTACTTGGATAAGTTTGTAGTTGTGTTCATTGATGATATCTTGATTTATTCTCATGATGAGACTGAGCATGCAGAGCATTTGAGACCAATTTTATAGATTCTGAGAGATAATCCACTGTATGCCAAGTTCAGAAAAAGTGAGTTCTGGTTACGAGAAGTTGGTTTTCTTGGACATATTGTCTCAGGTGAAGGTATCAGGGTTGATTCGAGCAAGATTTTAGCCATTGTTGATTGGAAGCCTCCTAGAAATATATCAGAAGTCAGAAGTTTTCTTGGTTTTGCCAGATATTATAGACAATTTGTAAAGGGATTTTCCATGATAGCTACCCCGTTACAAGATTTCTACGAAAGGATGACAAGTTTGAATAGACTAAGAAGTGTCAACAGAGCTTTGACAAGTTAAAGGCATTGTTGACTGAAGCTCCTGTTTTAGTACAACCAGAACCAGGTAAAGAGTTTGTGATTTACAGTGATGCATCCTTGAATGGACTTGGTTGTGTACTTATCCAGGAAGGAAAGGAAATTGCTTATTGCTCTAGACAGCTAAAGCCACATGAGAAGAACTATCCGACACATGATTTAGAGCTGGCTACCATTGTTTTTATGCTGAAGGTCTGAAGACATCATTTGAACGGTGAGAAGTGCCAAATATTCACTGATCACAAAAGTTTGAAATATTTGATCACTCAAAAAGATTTGAACTTAAGGCAAAAAATATTTGATCCTGTGCTAGTCCTTAAGTGGAAATGAGACCGAGTTACTATGGATTTTGTGACAGGATTGCCATTGACACTAAGAAAGAAAGATACAGTATGGGTTGTGATTGATAAGTTAACGAAGTCAACTCATTTTATCCCAGTTCGTATGGATTATTCACTTGAGAAGTTGGTTGAGTTGTATATTTCAGAGATAGTCAGACTATACAGGGTACCATTATTGATCATTTCAGATAGAGATCCGAGATTTACTTCACGGTTTTGGAAGAAGTTACAGGAAGCTTTGGGCACAAAGTTCAGTTTTAGTACAGCTTTCCATCCTCAGACCGATCGTCAGTCAGAGAGAGTTATTTAGGTACTTGAAGATATGCTTAGATGCTGTGTACTGGAATTTCAAGGTAGTTGGGAAAAGTACTTACCGTTAGTGGAGTTTGCCTACAATAATAGTTGTCATTCGAGTTTGAAGATGGCACCTTGTGAAGCTTTGTATGGACGTAAATGTCGCACACCTTTGTATTGGATAGAGCTTAAGGAAAATTAGATTTACGTGGTTGATCTAGTAAAGAAATAGAAGAGAAAGTAAAAGTCATCAGAGATTGCTTGAAAGCAGGTTCAGACAGACAAAAGTCGTATGTAGATTTGAAGAGAAAAGAGATTGAGTATCAAGTTGGTGACAAAGTGTTTTTGAAAGTATCCCCGTGGAAGAGAGTTCTCAGATTTGGCAAGAAAGGCAAACTGAGTCCACGTTTTATTGGACCATTTGAAGTGATTGAGAGAGTCAGACCATTAGCATATCGGTTAGCTTTGCCGATTGAGTTAGAGAAGATTCATGATGTATTTCATGTGTCTATGCTACGTCGTTATCGTTTAGATTCGTCACATGTGATTTCTCAGACTGAGGTTGAGATTCAGCTAGACATGACTTATGGTGAAGAACCGGTAAAGTTCTAGCTCGAGAGGTAAAGTAATTAAGGAACAAAAGTATTGCACTTGTGAAAGTATTATGGAATAGACATAGGGTAGACAAGGCTACACGGGAGCTCGAAGAGGCTATGCAAAAATAGTACCCAAATCTCTTCACAGGTAAGATTTTCGGGGACGAAAATCCCTAAAGGGGGAGAAATGTAACATCCAAAATAAGGCCTAAATGGAACAGTGGTTACGAAACCACGAATCTGAGATAGAAAAGTTTATTACGATTATTTTTATGATTTACTGGGTGATTAGATGCATGTGTTAGAATACCGATAAAAATTTCAGTGATTGCATGTTCGATTTGCATATTACGGCTTAATTGCAAAAGTTGATAAATATGAGTTCTAAATGCTAAGGGGTTAAAGTGAAGTGCATAATTGAAGTAGAGGTCCTTAAATGGTAATTAGACCATTATATTTTCATGGACAAAAATGGATATACATAGATAGAAATAACTAAAAATTTTAATGAAGGGCATTTTAGTAAAGTGTCAAATAAAAGAATTAAGAAGGGAAAAAGATGGCAAAAATGTGCTCATCTTCTTCCTTAGGCCGAATGTCAAGGGTTCTCCATAGCTAGGGTTTGTTTCAAGCTTTCAAGCTCCGTAGTAAGTGATTCCAAGCCTTATGTTCTTTACAGTTTTAGTGTCCCGGTAACTTGATTAAGCTTATTCTAGCAATAATTTTACCTAAGGTTTATATTTGGAAAAATACCCATAGGTGAAATGTGTTTATTTTGATGTTTTATGGTAGAATATTAAGCTTGAAATTGTGTTAACCAACTTTTCCTATGCGATTTTACGTGAAAACGAGTAAAACGACATAATCGGTAAAAATACCTAATGTCATAAGTACATGTTAGAGTGAGAATTTGATGTTACCATAGAAGGGAAAAATGATCCGCATGTCATAAAACATAAGAAAATAGGATGAAGTTTAATTTCCAAGCCTTGGGGAAAAAGTGTAAATATATAAAAGTTTAGGGAAAAAAGTGTAATTTTGCCAAAGTTTGAGTCAAGGACTATTTTTAATAAATGTGAGTATTAAATAAGCTAAATTTGTTATTATAGATCAAGAAGAACGAAACTAGAGTTAGACCGGGGAAAGAAAAAGATAGTGGACTAAATCGATTTAGTTGATCGTATTTTGTTTCGAGGTAAGTTTGCGGTAAATAACAACAATATTCTATTATTTTATGTTAATGTTGTTAATTTCCAGCATGTGTATATTTATTTTATGAAATTATTCAAAGAAGACTCAAGCATGAATTGACGGAGAAGTAATTTCAGAAACTCGCGGTTGAACCTTAGGAATGTGTAGGATACAAATGTCATGACATTAGGGTTTAAGGATACCATGTAAGACCAGGCCAAGGCATGGCAATTGGTAAGGTTACTAAGGCAAGGATACCATGTAAGACCATGTCAAGACATGGAATTGATAAGTTACTATAAGGCAAAGGTCCCATGTAAGACCATGCCAAGGAATGGCATTGATGAGTTCATAAGGAAAGGATACCATGTAAGACCATGTCGAGACATGGCAATGGTAAGTTTAAAAAGGATACCATGTAATACCATGAAAAGTCATGGAAATGGTAAGGTACCCGTTTATCCTTATTATTCCAAGTGGTTCAACAGGAAAATTTAAAGAGAATATCAAGGTAAGGTAAGATAAGACGAGTTATACTAAAAAGGTAAGAGAAGTTCATGCTAGAAGAGCAAAGGTAAGTATATAATGTTCATGTATGCTTGATAAGGAAAAAGGTAAGTAAAATGTACTAGTAAATTTGATTAAGTAAGTAAGTATTTAAGTAAGTGAGTAAGTGAAGAAGTTTAAAATATATCTATGACAATTAATGAAGTTGCATTAAGTAGTATCATGCCAAGTAGTAAGATAATTCTTATGAATGTTGTTATTTATTTGCATGCAAACTTACAAAGCTTAATGCTTACCCTCTTTATTTTCCTTCTTTTTATAGTTTTTTCAAGCTAACTCGGGGATCGTAAAGTACGTCGGAGGTCCAGGCACACTATCACAAGAATTATTTTGGTATAGCTAGACGTTTCACTTTGAGTATGACATGTATAGCATCGTAGCCATTTTATGTGTATGATCTTATGATATGGCTAATGAATGGTATGTAAATGATTGATAATGATAAGCTATTGGAATGGCTAATTAAGGATATGTTTGGTGTTATGTATGCCTAAATGCTAGTTATTCCATGGAAATCATGAAAAAATGTGAAATTAGCTTTAAAACAGTATCGGACAGCAGTAATGACGTGAATTTGAAAAATCACTAAAAATAGTAGAAATGGATTTAGATAGTGAATAAGATATAGAATTAAATATTATTGAGTCTATTTTCATATGAAAGAAACAGAGTAAATAAAGGATTGTATTTTATGAGATATTTTAATTTTGGTGAGACAGGGTCAGAGTTTTTTCTGAATTCCCTATTCTGACTTTAGAAATTCACTAAAAATTGTAAAAAAATAATTATGAGTTATAATTTATATTTATAGATTCCTTATTGAGTTTGATTTTAAGAGAAATAAATGGAATGGTGATTTGAATTCTGTGCAGGGAGAAAATTAATTTCTATTGAACTTAGGTCATCGCAGCTAAACACTGAAATAGGGGAAAATTTAATTAATAAACTGTACTAATTGGTTAGACTAAAAATTCTGAAACAAATTTAATAAGAAGACATATGAGTCTAGTTTTAGAGAAAATTTACGGATTTGAATTTTGAGTTTTGTAACTAGAGTTATGATTTATTTAGTGACTATGACGTAGGTGGGTAATTTATTTATAAAAGATGAACTAAATTATTTTAATTTGTTTAAGTGATCAGAAAATTTTTATTAATTCCGGTTTGTTCCCGAACCGTTTCAATTTCATGTTTTAGGGTCTCGAGGACCCTTTTTAGTGACATATTGAATGAATGAAACTAAATTAATTTTAAAAGCAAATTTTTATGCCCCGAGTTAGTAAGCTAAGCCCGGTAACGCCTTGTGCTTGACTACGGCGACGGTCTCGGGTAAGGGGTGTTACACCAGGTCCTTAAACCAACTATGAAAATTTTGTCCTTAAAACAAGGCACACGCCTGTATGGAAGAGCAACACGCCCATGTGACCAACTTGACATGGTTGTCCTGATGACCCGTGTTACTCACACGGCCTACACACCTAAGGACACGCCCATGTCCTTTACCCATGTGAAATTAATTTCTAATTCACACCTGCAGGGGTTTTCACACGGCCAGACACATGCTCGTGTTGGTGGCCCATGTCCCTCACACGACTAGGACACACCCGTGTGTTAGCTCATGTGCGAAAACCTGGGTATTCTGTTTATAATGTTAGCATTCCCAAAATTACACACGGCCATGGCACACACCCGTGTTCTAGGCCGTGTCCTCCACATGGCTGAGACACACGGTCGGGTCTCTGCCCATATGTTTATTACCATGCATACTGACTTAAAATTTTTACGTGCAGGGGATGCACGGTCAGACTACACACCCATGGGGCAGACTGTGTGTCATACACGGCCTAGACACATGCCCGTATGTCTACCCGTGTGGACAATATAAGGCTATTTACGAAGCTTCATTGCCACCCTTACATACCTAGTTCCATGCAAATACCAACCAATACCAAAACATGGACAATTCATACAATCAGATCAGTCACAATAGACACTCATTCAACTATGAAAATGCATCTTTTATAAAAACTCAAAATGAATATTAGCCATCAATCAAGACTTAATACAAAATGAAGGGTTTCCAACCCAAGCCAACAAAATTGGCCAATTCTCAAAGTCACAAAATAATAATGTTTGAACCCTATACATGCCATATTCAAAAATATTAATCCAACTATACCAAATGCTTCGATTGATAGTATGATCAATATCTCTGACTTCTGGAATCCTTGAGCTAGTTAGGCGACACTGTAAGGAAATGGAAAGGAAAGGGTGTAAGTATAAAGCTTAGTAAGTTGCACATAAATAATTGTACAACAACAATTTATCAATAATCAACATGTTCATAACACAAGGGTGGGCATAAGCACAACTTACTCGTTGCCATCCATACAAGTCACATATCATGTAATGAGCTCATATCTCATAGTACCAAATAGGTACCTGTACAACTCACCACAAGGTTATACATTTCTTCATTAACCTAAAATCATGAATTCGCTGTTGAACCATTCAGAACACTATCAGATATTCCATAAGCCTCAAACATGGGGTAAGTTGCCGATGCCATGTCCTGGACATGGTCTTACACTGACACATCTCGTAGCTGATGCCGATGCATGTCCCAGACATGTCTTACACTAGCACTCGTCTTAATGTCAATGCCGTGTCCCAGATATGGTCTTACACTGGTTCATACCGATGATCCAAATGTCATGGCAAGAATATTCGATTTACCTCCTAAGGTTCCAACGGGAATTCTACTATCTCAATAATCATTACACATTCTCAATTCCACAATCAAGAAATTCATGCCATATCTATTCAATGACAATTTAAACACATATAATAGTAATGTAGTTGTATTATTTACATACAACTTACCTCGGATTACAAAACGTATACGACTAGTCGGTTTAGTCGATTTGCTTGGCTTTCCTCCGGTCCAAGTTTGGATTTGATAATTCTTGATCTATATTGGTAAAATACACTCATTTAGTCACTAAATTCAATTAGGAAAATCAAAATTCACATCTTTAGTAAAATGACCATTTTTCCCCTAGACTTTAACAAAAATGACTATTTTACCCCTATGTTCAAAAATCAATTTTATCAAATTTCTTTGCATTTCAAGTCTAGATGAACTCTTTTTACTCTTATAGTAACTCCAAATTCATTATATTTCACACATTTATCAACTATTTTACAACTTGTGCAAAATGGTCCCTTTAGGTGTTTTCATGGTAACACCTTTCACAAAAGTTGTCTATTACACCACTAAGACTCATATTCTTCCATAAAATTTTAGAAAAAACTCTAAATGCTCTCATGGGAAAACCCTAAACCTTCAACCATTTTGCAAGATATACCCCTTATTTGAAAGCTCATGCTATAAGGGTCTCAGAAATGTAAAAATCATTAAGAGAAACTATGAAAATCACTTACTTGAGAGGGCTCAAAGTTGCTGAAATTTTTGAAGCTTTCAAACCCCTACAATGGCTGATATTTTTGGTTAACAAGAGAGAAAAGATGATAGCTTTTCCTTTTTGTTTTATTAAAAATAGAACTAGTCAAAATTGATGACCTAAACTTCACCTAATTTTGACCTTCTCTCCAATTTGTCTCCCATTGTAATAGTTTGATTTTGACCCTAGTCAAAACAGTGGTTTCGAGACCACGTAATCGATTCTAAAAAATATTTTAATAATAATTTCTGTGTCTGTGATATGAGAATTTACACCTGTGAAGTTTCTGTAATTTAATTTATCTGTTTCTGTGCTTAATTATGAAAAAGGATTAAATCGCGTAAAGTGTAAAAGTTGAGTGCTAGATGTTAAAGCACCTAGTTGGATTGGATTTTAAAATAAAGGTCCTTGCATGTTAAATGTACCATTTGTTTAAATGGTGGATGATTATGGACATTAGTAGGTGAAATTTCACTTGTTTTAATAAGGGCAAAGTTGGTAATGGCATATAATGTTTAATATAATAAATCATATCATAAAAATGGCCATTTTCATATTGTTCTTGCCGAAAATAAAAGAAAAAGAAGAAAGAATAGAGCTTTAAGTTTTGGCACTTGTTTTGGTTGATTAAGGTATGTACTTTGGTCTATTTTTGATAATTACTATGTTTCTATAATCGTTGCTTCGTGTTCTTCAAAACCCATGTCTAAATTTTTGTTTCTGTTAAAGATTTCATGAAATGCCATTGTTGATATCATGAGTTTTGTGATGTTTTTGGATGAATTATAAAGGCTTGGTAGATGATTTATAAGTTTTGTCTTTAAATTTTGATGAAATAGAGCTATTTGGGCTAATTTGTGAAAATAAGGTTTTGAAGGACTAAATTGTGAATTAAATATGTTATTTGGGCTGGTATGGAAGCCATGTATATTCGGCCAAGCTATAGTCTTGGTGAATTTTGCATATTTGTGATTTTGTGAAAAATGGACTAAATTGTCGAAGTGTAAAAATGTAAGGGATATAATGCAAAGTACCCAAAATATGTGCTCAAGGATTATTTTTGAATGAAATGAAAGATTGAATGGTTGACTTTGAATTGTATTAGATCAAGAACAAAGAAATCAGACTTAGACCGAGGGAAGTCCAAAATAGTTGAATAGTCGACTCGTTTCTTGCGAAATCCGTCCAAGGTAAGTCAAATTACAATTATGTGTTTAATTGAATAATTTCCACATATATAAATTTGTAATCTGTATTGGATGGCCTTGAGAGCCTGATGAATATCTTTTGAGTAAAGTCTGATAATATGTTAGTATCCGAAAAGCTTTGTATGCTTCTAAAGGTACTTTGACATCTATCTGAGATATTGGGTAAGACCGTGTCTGAGACACAGACTTCTATTGAGATTTACGTATAAGACCATGTCTAGGACATCAGAATCATATCTAATTTCGTATAAGACCCTGTCTGGGACAGAGGCATCGATATTGAATTACATGTAAGACCACGTCTATGACGTCGGCATTGTACTTGCTTGTGAGTATCGATATCGTTTCTGAACTGTCTGATGATAGAATATGAAATATGAGAATGAGTATATGAAATGTATAACCTATACAGTCACGTTTGTACAGTACTAAATTTCTGAATATGAAAGACTCTGTCTCTGTGAAATATGTATGGAATTTGGAAATGAAGCATGACATATATGCAAACAAAGAAGCATGGTTAAGCTTATGAATTATTCTATGAAATGGCTATGAATCTTTATGGTTGAATTGTACTTATAAGCTTTAGTAGTTAGACAAATTGTATTTGGCTTACTAAGCTCTTTATAGCTTACTCTGTGTGATTTCTGTCTGTTTTACAGTCATCGTAGCTATTGAAGGCTCGGGGATAGTCGAGGATCGTCACCATACTATCGAAATCATTTTGGTACTTTTCAAAGTGTAAATATGTTGAAATATGGCATGTATAGGCTAGAAGGTCTATGGATTAAGTTTTGATTTGTAAACATATGTTATGCCATGAGAGTTGGTTAGCAAAAGGTGTAAGTTTTGGTATGGTTATGAAAGGGTTGTTGAATGATGATGATTTAGTTGTAATGAAGCATGTTTTAAGCATGGAATTGGTTGAAAATTTGTGTATGAATGTTGTTTAACCTTGCTAGTAAGAAAGACCCATATAGGGGTGGCAAGTTGGCTTAAACCAAGCCTGCATTGTGCCACACGGTCAGGGGACATGGGCGTGCCTTGTAGCCGTGTAAGAAAATCAGTAACCTCTCAAGATTTACACAGGTATAGCATATGGGCGTGTCTTATGACCGTGGGCTCAAGTCAGTAGCTAGCTAAGTATCACACAGCCGTAGCACACAGTGTGCCTATTGGCCGTGGGTGAAAGTTAGTATGGGTGCCTTGTTTTGGCACGGTTGGTTCACATGGGTGTGTCTGATGCCCGTGTAAGGTACACGGCCTGGTCACACGGGCGTGTGACTTCAACAGAATTGAAAGATTTTCTGAGTTCTGAAATTTATGAATGGATTTGGTTTAGTTCTGATTGTTCGTAGAAGTATATTTTAGGTATCGTAGACTATCTTAAGAGATGATTACTTATGAAATGATGTTATATGATATCTGTGATTCTGAATTAGCTTAAAATGTTCTGTTTGTCTGGTAATTGCCCTTACCTATTCAGCGACAGATATGGGATAGGGGTTTTATATTTTATTGGTATCAGAGCTATGGTTTAGTCAGTTCTAGGACTATCATAGCGTATATGAGTCTAGCTATACATGCCATATATCTGAATCTGTGATAGTGTGATGACCCTTGACATTGAAATGTGCTTTTATATAGCAAATGGATCCCGATAAAGTTGTAGCTGACGACGTAGAAAGTAATGCGCCTGCTCCCACGCAAGGGACGGGGCAAGCTGATTCTAGACCGACTACGAGTAGCCGTGATGGTGAGGCTAAGCAAGCCTTCTATCAGATGATGAATGAATGGTTCACCCAATACATTAGAACCAATCCGACTGTACAACAACCTCTACCCCCAGTTAATCTTTCTCAAGTTCCTGTCGTGCCCTCTGTGAATCCGATTCAGTCTAGTAAACCACCAGTTGATAAGATTAGAAAGTATGGGGCTGAAGAGTTTCGAGCTACAACAAATGATAATGTTGAAAGAGCCGAATTCTGGTTAGAGAATACAATGCGACTTGATGAAATGTCTTTAAATCCTGAGGAATGTATAAAATGTGCCATTTCACTTTTGAGAGATACGGCGTATCATTGGTGGAAAACTTTAACATCTGTAGTTCCGAGAGAACGAATTACGTGGGATTTCTTCCAAGCTAAATTCCAAAAGAAATATATCAGTCAAAGATTCATCAATTGGAAATGAAAAGAGTTTCTCGAGCTTAAACAAGGCTGTATGTCTGTTACTGAATACGAACGTGAATTTGTGAGATTGAGTCAGTATGCTCTAGAATGTGTATCGAATGAAGCAATAATGTGCAAAAGGTTTGAAGATGGACTAAATGAAGATATCCGTTTGTTAGTTGGGATTTTGGAGATTAAAGAAATGGTAGTGCTCGTTGAGCGGGCTTGTAAAGCTGAAGAATTAAGTAAAGACAAAAGAAAAGCTGATTTTGAAGCTAGAGATGCTAGAAAGAGATCTTCGAGTAGATCATTTCAATCTGTATCAAAGAAATTCTGAGATTATCAGATCCGCTCAAATACTAATGTGGGACATTCAAATGAGATCGAGCTAGATCGCAATCGAACTTTAGAGCCCTACTACTTCTGTTGCAAGTGTCGGGAATGTCTGGTCTGGGAGACCTGAATGTAAAAATTGTGGTAAAAGACATCTAGGAAATTGTAGATTGAATGACCGAGCCTGTTTTCGATGTGGATCTCTGGACCATTTTGTAAGAGATTGTTCTGAACCTGCTGAGTAAGAGAATGTATAGAATCTGAGACCGAGCAACACCTCTGCTAGAGGTAGACCTTCTAAAACTACAGGAAATGTTAGCGGTGGTCAAAGAGCTACTAGGGATACTACTATTAGATTTGAGGCTAGAGCACCTACCAGAGCCTATGCTATCCGAGCTCGTGAGGAAGCTTCGTCTCCAGACGTGATTACTGGTACTTTTACTCTTTATGATACTTCTGTGATTGCAATGATAGACCCTGGATCAACGCATTCTTATATCTGTATGAATTTAGTGCGCAGTAAGACTTTGCCTATAGAGTCTACTGAATTCGTAATTAGAGTATCGAACCCCTTAGGTAAAAGTGTTCTGGTTGATAAAGTCTGCAAGAATTGCCCGTTAATGATTTGAGATGTCTGTTTTCCTGCTGATTTGATGCTTTTTCCTTTTGACGAATTTGATATAATTCTGGAAATGGATCGGTTAACTCTCCATGATGCTATTGTGAATTGTAAATGAAAAGTCAATGATTTGAGGTGTAAGAATGATGAGATAATTAGAATTGAGTCTAGCAATTTGATTGGAATAGCAACTGTAATATCTGCAATGAAAGCACAGAAATTTGTGAAGAAAGGTTATGAAGCCTACTTAGCTTATTTGTTAGACTCGAAAATGGATGATAGGAAAGTTGAATCAGTGCCCGTTGTTTGTGAATTTTCTGATGTGTTACCTAAAGAACTACTGGGTTTGCCTTCGATTCGAGAAGTTGAGTTTGGCATTGAATTAGTACCTGGTACTTCGCTTTCGATAGCTCCGTATAGAATGGCTCCGACCGAGTTAAAGAAATTAAAATCTTAGTTGCAAGAATTGACAAATTGAGGGTTTGCTAGACCGAGTTTTTCACTATGGGAGGCTCTTATTCTGTTTGTGAAAAAGAAAGATGGCACAATGAAAATGTGTATTGATTTCCGTCAGCTAAACAAAGCAACCATAAAGAATAAATATCCTCTGCCTAGAATTAATAACTTATTTGATTAGTTGAAAGGTGCTACTGTATTTTCAAAGATAGATCTAAGATCGGGTTACTATCAGTTGCGAGTAAAGGACTCTGACATTCCGAAAATTGCTTTCAGAACGAGGTATGGGCATTATGAATTTTTAGTTATTCCTTTTGGATTAAAGAATGCACCTGCAGTATTTATGGAATTAATGAATAGAATTTTCAGATCGTACCTAGATCAATTTGTTTTTGTATTCATTGATGATATATTGATTTATTCACGTGATGAATCTGAGCATGCCGAGCATCTGAGAGTAGTGCTACAAACTCTTCAAGATAAATTGTTGTATGCAAAGTTCAGTAAATATGAATTCTGGTTGCAGGAAGTTAGTTTCTTGGGTCATATTGTATCAGCATTTGGTATTAGAGTTGATCCAAGTAAAATTTCAGCTATTCTAGATTGGAAGCGCCCGAGGAATGTTTCTAAAGTCCTCAGTTTTCTGGGACTTGTCGGTTACTACAGACGATTTGTAAAAGATTTCTCTATGATAGCAACTCCGTTGACAAAATTGCTTCAGAAAGATGTGAAATTTGAATGGTCTAAGAAATGTCAGAAAAGTTTTGATAGGTTAAAAGCTCTGTTAACTGAAGCTCCGGTGTTGGTACAACTTGAGTCAGGTAAAGAATTCGTTGTTTATAGTGATTCTTCATTGATACGAGAAATGTTAGCTGTGGTCAAAGAGCTACTAGGGATACTATTGTTAGATCTGAGGCTAGAGCACCTGCCAGAGCCTATGCTATACGGGAAAATTGTTGTATGAATGCTGTTTAACCTTGCTAGTAGGAAAGACCTATATAGGGGTGGCAAGTTGGCTTAAACCAAGCTTGCATTGTGCCACACGATCAGGGGACACGGGCGTGCCTTGTGGCCATGTAAGAAAATCAGTAACCTCTCATGATCCACACGGCTATAGCATATGGGCGTGTCTTATGGCCGTGGGCTCAAGTCAATAGCTAGCTAAGTATCACACGACCATAGCGCACAGGTGTGCCTATTGGCCATGTGTGAAAGTCAGTATGGGTGCCTTGTTTTGGCACGGCTGGTTCACATGGGTGTGTCTGATGCCCGTGTAAGGCACACGGCCTGGTCACACGGACGTGTGACCTCAACAGAATTGAAAGATTTTTTGAGTTCTGAAATTTATGAATGGATTTGGTTTAGTTCTGATTGTTCCTAAAAGTATATTTTAGGTCTCGTAGACTATCTTAAGAGATGATTTCTTATGACATGATGTTATATGATATCTGTGATTCTGAATTGGTTTAAAATATTATGTTTGTCTGGTAATGCCCCTTACCTAATCCGGCGACAGATACGGGATAGGGGTGTTACACCCATGGCCAGCCACCCTAGTCTTTGAGGGTCTAATTTCTCTTTAAAGACCCCCCAAATTTTATCCTCTAGCTATTTGACACCTTTAGCTTTCAATTTAGGACATTTACATTTTATGCGATTTAGTCCTTTTTAGCAATTGGGCTCACAAACGTTAAAATTAACTTACCAAATTTTCATGCATTCCTAAAAACATACTACAACATCAAAATAATAATAAAATAATTTATTTGACTCTGGATTTCTGGTCTCGAGACCACTATTCTGACTAGACCCTAAATTAGGCTGTTACAGTTCTTATGTGAATATTATGCCATTCACTTTGATAATGTACATAAATGACCTTATTATATGTGTTTTTAAATGGTTTATTAAAAGGGTATTATGGTCATTAACATATTAAACATATGTTAAATAAAACATAACATAAAATAAAGCCATTGTCATCTTGTTTTGCCGAAAAATAAAAGGAAAAATAAAAGATAAAAGCTTGCTAGGGTTCGATTTTTGATAATTTCTACGTTTTTGTAATAGTTTCTTTGTATATTATCGGATCCATGCCTCAATTTCTGATTTTGTTGATGAATTTGAAATGTGCCATGGATGGATTCATGAGCTTTGTGATGTTATATGTTGAAATATGGAAGCTTGATGTCGAGTTTACATGTGATGTCTTTGAATTTTTTATGAAATTGATTAAGTTAGGCTGAATTGTAAAAATGTTATTTTAAGGGACTAAAATGTGAAATAAATGAAATGTATGGACTTGTATGAGGGCTAGGAAAATTCAACTAAGCTTGTGTACAAGCAAATTTTGTGTATTTTGTAATTTTGTGAATTAGAAACTAAAGTGTCGAAATGTGAAAATGTGAGGACTAGTTTGCAAAATGCCTTAATTCTGTGCGAATGGATTGGCTTGAATGATTTAGTGAATAATAGGGTTAATTTTGAATACATATAGATCAAGAAAAGAGGAATTTTGACTTAGACTGAGGGAAGTCGAAGATTATAGAGTAGACGATCAAAGTCAACAATTGGGTTATGAAATGTTATGGAATGATTGCCAATTGGGTTATGAAATATGGTTATTTATGCTTGTGAATGCTTGTAAATATAGGATGGCAAATGGCATTGCAAATAGCCTATTTTGGTCCATACGGGCAGGGACACGGGCATGTGTCTCAACCGTGTGTGACCCATGCTCATGTTGCACGGCCATGTGTCCCCTGGTGTTGAAATGGAATTGAAGTCAATATGCTCCACACGGTCTCACACATGGGCGTATGACCGGTTGTGTGGTACAAGTCAGTATACCCCCCAAATTGCACAAGGCCTAGCATACGAGCATGTGACTTGGCCATGTTGATAAGTCAGTCTACTTTCTAGTTTTCACACGGTCTGGCACACGGGTATGTCCTCGGTCCTATGATGCAAGTCAATATGTATGCCCTATTTCCACACGGTTTATTCACTCAGGCGTGTGACACTTGAAATGTTAAAATTTTTCTAAGTTTCTAAAATTTTCATATCTTACCGATTTAGTCTCGAATGCATGATTTAAACTTTATATGCTCGATTTAAGTACATATTGAATGTGAATGAATGATATTTACTAAAATGAGACGACATTTGATAAATGATTGTTCTGAATTGAGTTACAAGTCCAGTAATGCCTCTTAACCTATTCCGGCGATGATTACGAGTTAGGAGTATTAATTTGTTGGTATCAGAGCTACAGTTTAGTCAATTCTAGGACTAACGTAGCGTATGTGAGTCTAGCTATACATGACATATATAAAACTTTGATAGTATGATGACTCCTGATGTTTTCAAATGTGTTTTTATATAGTAATGGATCCCAAACAAGCTGTAACGGATGGTGTAGAAAGTAATGCGCCAGCTCCTGCTCAAGGGACAGTAGTCACTGGGATGAGGCTAAAGAAGCCTTCTTTTAGATATTGAACGAATGGTTCGTACAGTACATTCATACGAGCCCAGGTGTTCAACAACCTCTACCCTCATCTGTTCCCCAACCGATCCCTATAGTTCCTTAAGGTATTAATCCTCTATGGTTAAATAAACAACCTATCAGTAAGATACAGAAACACAGAGCTAAGGAATTCAGAGCTACTGTTAATGATGACCCTACGAGAGTTGAGTTTTGGCTCAAGAACACAATTAGGGTATTCAACGAATTATCTTGCACACTTGAAGAATGTTTAAAGTGTGTAGTATCACTGTTGAGAGACACCATGTATCATTATTGGAATACCTTGATATCCATAGTTCCATGAGAAAGAGTTACTTGGGATTTCTTTCAAGTTGAATTTAGAAATAAATACATCAGCCAAAGGTTCATTGATTAGAAAAGAAAAGAATTCATTGAATTGAAGGAGGGTCGTATGTCGGTCACAGAATATGAAAGAGAGTTTGTACGACTCAGCAAATATGCTCTTGAATGTGTTTCTTCTGAAGCTATAATGTGTAAAATATTCGAGGATGGATTGAATAAAGAAATTAGAGTGTTAGTTGGAATTCTTGAGCTGAAAGAGTTTGTTGTTTTGTTTGACTGAGCTTGTAAAGCCGAAGAGCTTTGTAAAGAGAAAAGAAAAGTTGATTCTGAGGCTAGAGATTCTAGAAAAAGATTTGTGAGAAAATCACATCAGTCAACATCAAAGAAATTTAGAGAATATCATCCTCATTCTACGGCTTCTATGGGAATTTCGATTAGAGACAGAGATGTGAGACATTTTAGTTCTAAACCTCAGGTGACATCAATTGCCAGTGTAGGTAGTGTTAGAAATGCTGGACCTGAATGTAAACACTGTAATAAGAAATATTATTGTGAATGTAGATTACTTAGCGAAGCTTGCTTTAAATGTGGATCGCTTGATCATTATCTTCAAGACAGTCTAGAAAAGTTTACAACTGATAGAGATCAACCAGTGAAAGCAAGTAACATGGCTTCTAGAGGAAGGCCACCCCGAAATACTGGAAATATGAGTGGTAACCGAGGTGTTAAGAGAGATTCGACTGTGAGATCTGAGGCATGAGCACCTGCCAGAGCTTATGCTATTGGTGTACGAGAGGAGGCATCATCGCCAGATGTTATTACCAGTACCTTTTCTCTTTTTGATACTGATATAGTTGCATTCATAGATACTGGATCAACCCATTCATATATCTGTATGAATTTAGTATTTAAAAAAAGTTTACATGTTGAGTCTATAGAGTTCGTAATTAAAGTATCGAACCCCTTAGGAAAATCTATTTTAGCTAATAAAATTTGGAGGAATTGTCCTTTGATGATTCGAGGTTACTATTTTCAGGCTAACTTGATTCTTCTACCATTTGATGAGTTTGATGTGATTCTTGGTATGGACTGGTTGACTATGCACGATGCGGTTGTGAATTGTAGATATAAGACTATTGAATTGAAATGTCAAAATAGTGAGATTCTTCAGATTAAGTTTGATGATTCGAATGAATTACCTAGTATGATATCGTCTATGTTAGCTCAGAAATATTTAAAAAAGGGTTATGATGTATATCTTGCATACGTACTGGATAAAAAAGTGTTTGAGTCAAAGATTGAACTATACCTGTTGTTTGTGAGTTTTCAGATGTATTTCCAGAAGAATTACCGGGTTTTCCACCGATCAGAGAAGTTGGATTTGGTATTGAATTAGTATCGAGAACAACGCCGATATTGATAGCTCCATACAAAATGGCTCCAACAAAATTAAAAGAATTGAAAGCTTAATTGCAAAAATTAACAGATAGAGGTTTTGTTCAACTGAGTTATTCTCCCTGGGGTGCACCGGTATTGTTTGTGAAAATGAAAGACGGCATGATGAGAATGTGTATTGAATACAGACAATTAAATAAAGTGACTCTAAAGAACAAATACCCTCTACCACAAATTGATGATTTATTTAATCAGTTGAAATAGGTTATAGTATTTTTAAAGATTGATCTAAGATCAGGTTATTATCAGTTATGAGTTAAAGAGTCTAATGTGCTGAAAATTGCGTTCAGAATGAGGTATGGACATTATGAATTCCTTGTTATGCCTTTCGGTTTAACTAATGCTCCTGCCATTTCTATGGACTTGATGAATCAAATATTCAGACTGTATTTAAATAGATTTGTTGTTGTATTCATTGACGATATTCTGATCTATTTATGAGATGAATCTGAGCATATCGAACATTTGAGAATTGTGTTACAAACTCTATGTGATAAGTAGTTATTTGCAAAGTTCAGTAAATATGAGTTTTGGCTAAAAGAGGTTGGATTTTTTGGGCATATTATTTTAGCTGGAGGTATTAGAGTTGATTCGGGCAAGGTTTCTGCTATTGTTGATTGGAAACCTCTGAGAAACGTATCTGACGCCCGTAGTTTTCTAGGCTTAGCAAGCTATTACTGAAGATTAGTGAAAGGATTCTCAATGTTTACGACACTGATGACACGACTATTTCAAAAAGATGTGAAGTTTGAATGGTTAGAAAAATGTCAGCAGAGTTTTGAACAGTTGAAAGTATTGTTAACTGAAGCACCAGTATTGCTCAACCGGAATCAGGAAAAGAATTTTTTATTTATAGCGACGCATCATTAAACGGTCTTGGATGTGTTCTGATACAAGAAGAAAAGGTTATAGCTTATGCTTCCTGACAATTGAAACCGCATGAAAAGAATTATCTGACACATGACTTAGAGTTGTCTGCAATTGTGTTTACGTTGAAAATTTAGAGATACTACTTATACGGGGAGGAATGCCACATTCATACGAATCATAGGAGCTTGAAGTATCTGATGATACAGAAAGATTTGAATTTCCGACAATGAAGATGGCTTGAGTTATTGAAAGATTATGACTTGTGATTGATTATCACCCTGGAAAAAGCTAATGTTGTTGCTAATGCCTTGAGCCGAAAGTCTTTGTTCACATTACGAGCAATGAACACCCAATTGATGATTTGTGATGATGGATTGATTTTAGCCGAATTAAAAGCTAATCCAGTATTTCTTCAACAAATCTGTGAAGCTCAGAAAAATGACAGTGATTTACAAGCTAAACGAATACAATGTGAGTCTATTTCTAATTTAGAATTTCATGTTGGAATTGATGACTGTTTAATGTTTCGAAATAGAATTTGTGTATCGAAAAATATAAAGCTTATTAAGAAAATCCTGCATGAAGCACATAGTAGTCAGTTTTCTATTCATCCGGGTAGTACCAAGATGTATAATGATCTGAAACAGATGTACTGGTGGTCAGGTATGAAACGGTATATCTCGAAGTTTGTATCAAAATGTTTATTATGTCAGCAAGTCAAAGCTGAAATCAAGTACCATCAGGTTTACTACATCTTGTAATGATTCCTGAGTGGAAATGGGATAGAATTACAATGGATTTTGTGTCAGGATTGCCTTTAACTCTGAAAAATAAAGATGCTATCTGGGTTTTCGTTGATCGACTAACGAAGTCTACGCATTTCATACTGATACGTATAGATTACTCACTTGATAGATTAGCAGAATTGTACATTTCTAAAATTGTTCAGTTATATGGAGTGCCACTATCTATTATTTCTGATAAAGATTCGAGATTTACGTCGTGATTTTGGAAGAAACTGCAAGAGGCTCTGGGAACAAAATTGAATTTCAGTACTGCTTTGCATCCTTAGACTGACGGTCAGACCGAGAGATTTAATTAGATTCTCGAAGACATGTTGAGATGTCATATTCTAGATTTTGAAGGTAATTGGGAAAAAACTTACCGTTGATTGAATTTGCGTATAACAACAGTTTCCAAACAAGTATAAAGATGGCACTCTACGAAGCTTTATATGGCCGCAAATGTTGAACTCCACTATACTGGACTGAATTGAGTGAAAAAAAGATTTACGGGGTTGAATTGATCAGAGAAACTGAAGAAAAAGTGAAAATGATTCGTGACAGTTTAATAGTAGCTTCAGATCGACAGAAATCTTACACAGATTTGAAACGTAGAGAAATTGAATTTCAAGTTGGAGACAGAGTGTTTCTAAAAGTGTCACCGTAGAAAAAGGTTATTCAATTTGACTGTAAAAGAAAGTTAAGTCCGCGATTCATCGGGCTGTATGAGATCATTGAAAGAATAGGGCCTGTAGCATATCGTCTAGCTTTTCTATCAGAACTTGAAAAGATCCATAATGTCTTTCACATTTCTATGCTTTGTCGATACAGATCAGATCCATCACATGTAATTTCTCTGGTAGAAGTTGAGATACAAGTTGATTTGACATATAACGAAGAACCAATCAAGTTTCTGGCCCGAGAAATCAAAGAGTTGAGAAATAAATGCAAAGCCTTAGTAAAGATTCTCTGGCATAAACACAAGATAGAGGATGCTACGTGGGAACCCGATGAATCTATGCGAAAACAATACCCTAACCTTTTCACTAGTAAGATTTTTGGGGACCAAAATCCCTAAGGAGGGAGAGTTGTAACAACCCGTTTTTCGGTCAAATCGGAACAATGGTTTCGGGACCACAAATTTGAGGTTAAAATATTTATTTTATTATTTTAATAGGGTTTACAGTATGATAGACTCTACAGGTAAAGACATACATAAGAATGAGTCGATCCTGGATCTATCAATGTAATTACAGTAGTATCATAGAGATTGAAAGCACCAGTAATAACATCTAGATATGAAGCTTTTTTGCAAGCGTGAATAGCATAAGCTCAGGCAGGTGCGCGAGCCTCATATTTAACAGCAATGTCTTTAGTTCCCCTCTGCTACTATTCATATTACCCGTGTTTCTGGATGGTTACCTCGAGCTACCGTGTTACTCGGCCTCGTATTCTGCACCATCTCTTACTCAACCAACTCAGGGATGTCATTTACCACGATGTCTGCACTCGGGTCTGTTAGGCCTAATGTTTCCAACACTAGCTACTGAGGTAGCTTTCGAACTCACAAGTGCTCTGTCTCGATCACGTCTAGAATAACCTGCAGTAGCCTTTGAAGGACTAAAGTCATCTCAGAACTTCTTGGATGCTGAATGAAACGACTTACTCGATGATCTTTTTTGCGAATCTTTAGCTTCAAAATCAGCTTGTATTTTCTCTTTCCCAAGTTATTCAGCTTTGCATGCTTGCTCGACGAGTATCACAAACTCTTTTATTTCTAGAATCCCGACTAACAACTTGATGGCTTCATTCAAACCATCTTCAAATCTTTTACACATTATAGCTTCAGTCGAAACACATTCTGGTGCATATTGACTTAATCTCATAAATTCTCGTTCGTATTCCACAACGACATACGACCATGTTTCAGCTCAAGAAACTCTTTGCATTTCTAATCTATGAATCTCTGACTAATGTACTTCTTTCTAAACTCAGTCTGAAAGAACTTCCAAGTTACTTGTTCTTTCGAAACCATAGATATCAACATTTTCCACCAATGATACGCCGTATCTCTCAGAAGTGAAACAACACATTTAAGACATTCTTCAAGAGTACATGACATTTCATCAAACACTCTTATCGTATTCTCGAGCCAGAACTCAGCTCTCTCAGCATCATCATCAGTAGTAGCACAAAACTCTTTAGCTCCATATTTTCTAATTTTATCAACTGGAGGTATACTTAATTGAATCTGATTCACAACTTGTGGCATGACAGGGACTTGTTGAGGATTAGTTGGGGGTGAAGGTTGTGAAGTAGAAGGATAGTTCTAATATACTGAGTGAACCACTCATTCATCACTTGAAAGAAAGCCTGTTTAGCCACTTCCTCGTAGCTACTCGTAATAGGTTTAGGATTAGACGGCATTGTCCCTTGAGTGGGAGCAAGCGTATTACTTTCCACGTCATCAACTACGGCTCGATCAGGATTCATTTACTATACAAAAACACATTTTCAATTGTCAATAATCATCACACTATCGCAGTTTAAAAATATGGCATGTATAGCTAGACTCACATGCGCTACGTTAGTCCTAGAACCGACTAAGCCATAGCTCTGATGCCAATCATATGTAACACCCCTAACCTGTATCCATTGCCAGATTAGGGTTACGAGGCATTATCTGACAAAACACAGTTTAACATGCTCATATAAATCATTACATGTTCAAAAACATATCAAATTCCTTCACAAAAATTTTCAATCGAATAGCAATCATCTATTTATTCATATAAACCAATTTCGCACATAATTTAACACACCTTACCTATGTTCGACACCGGAATAGGTACGAGGCATTACCAGACTTAATCGTTCACAAACATGCAAAAACAGAGCTACAAAATTTCATTCGTATCAACACTTTTCATATACTTGCATAATGTCCCATACACGGGCCTACGAAGCCCTAAACATGCATTAAAAGTATTTAGGGACTAAACCAAGAATCTTAGAATGTTTTGGGAAAACATAGAAAATTCTTCCATGACACAAGATCTCACGCCCGTGTGGAAACAGGGACACGCACGTGTGTCTTCAACACTCCTGTGTTCTCAGGCCGTGTAACTCTCTAACTATGACATAAGCGAATAATTTGGAACACACAGCCAAGCCACATGCTCGTGCTAAGGCCGTGTCCTCCACACAGCCGTGTCTCAGCCCGTGTGGCCAACACTTAGGCTATTTTCCAAGCCTTTAAGTTACCCTTAATCTTTCACATATTTATTTCCATATTACACATTTAATTCATGGCGATGACCATTTAGATTGGTCATAAAACATTCCTCATGTGCATATTTCATAACACCAACAATATAAGGCCAACAAACATAATCATGTCACAAGCATCAGAACATAGCATAGATAGATGGGTTCACAAACCATAATCAATATGAGCCACCCTTCATGGCCATATACAAATAACTCAGTATAGGACAATACATTTGGCTAGTCATGTTAACACATATCATAAAAAAAACCAAGTCCCTATACATGCCACTCACTTGAAGGCGCTTAGCATATATATATCAATATTCCAAAAGTGATGGTTTGATAGTGTGGTGTTGCCTCCGACGACCTCCAACCCCGAGCTAACTTGTCTACACTAAAGAAAAGGAAAGAAAGGGAGTAAGCTTTATAGCTTAGTAAGACCATATGAAATTAATAAGTAATTTATCAACTTGCTTCTCAAGGTAATACCACAATATTTGTGATTTTTCTTATGTTCAAGTCAAGTTGTTTTCTCAAGTTGCAGTTACTAATTATTTATATCTGGAGCTATGAAACTCCAAATTAAGATCCGCTAATTTTCTCTTAAAATAGACTCACAAATATTCTTACCATAAATGTTTTAGAAGTTTTAGTTAAGCCAATAGTACAATTTATTCTTTAAATTCAACCCTGTTTTGCTGTCCAATAGTTCCGGCCCCTCTTCTCTAAAAATTAATTATCTACTCGTACAGGATTCAGATTATGTTTCCTTTTGTTTCTTTTGAAGATAGACTCGTTAAGGATTATAATCATATAAATTATAACCCATAATTATTTTTATACAAAATTTAATGATTTTCTGAAATCGGAATAGGGGATTTCAAAACCATTCTAACTCTGTCTCACAACAATTCTAATATCTCATAATATGAACTTCTTTTGCTTACACCGTTTCTTATATATGAAACTAGCCTCAATAAGCTTTAATTTCATATTTTATTTAGCCTCTAATTGGTTTTACACAATTTTTGGTGGATTTTCAAAGTAGGATTGCTGCTGCTGCCCAAAACTGTTTCAATGCTAATTTTACCCTTTCATAATTATCTTTAAATAGGCTTTCATGGCAAACAATTTCTCTTTTCATATTCATTAGGCCACAAGGTGAAAGGATAAACATATCATGACCCAATTTAATTCAACCTAAAAGCCTCACAAATAAGCATCCATCAAATTTACCACATAATTATACACCATAGGTATCGACCTAATATTTACAAGGTCGTCACAAAGTCATTCTCATAGGTATGACTTACTCATTTACATTCTTACCAAAAATCCAATAACATCAAGCTCATCACTCATGAATTTTTAGTACATACCTATACCCTTTCAACATGATCATAAACATAGCTTACTCATTTTCATTCCTTACTAATCATACAACATACATTGAGCACGTATTTCATGAATTTCATGTAAGTACTTGTATCACTCACATCATGGTCATAACCTCTCTTATTCCGGCATAAAATGTAAATTTTCGGTTGAACCATTTGTAATACTACAAGATATTCAATAAGCCTCAAGCATAGTGTAATGTGCCAACGCATGTCCAAGACATGGTCTTACACTGGCTTACACATCATAGTCAATGCCATGTCCCAGACGTGGTCTTACACAGACTCTGGTATATCGAGGCCGATGCCATGTCCCAGACATGGTCTTACACTGGCTCTCATCTATCGGTGTTGATGCCATGTCCCAGACATGGTCTTACACTAGCTCTCGTATCTCGAGGTCGATGCTATGTCCCAAACATGGTCTTACACTAGCTCTCATATCTCCCTAGCATCATGGCATGAATATCCGATCTATACCTACGGTTCAACCGGGAGTTTCCCGTATTAATATCATCATACTTTACTCATAGCCACATTCAAACATTTTATGCAAAATCAATCATTAAATGCATAATAACGATAAAGTTGTAATATTTACGCACATCTTACTTGTTTCAATGGAATATCATATTCCATCAAAGTTCCAACGTATCCAATCATCACATAAATGTTATGAACATTTGGCATCACTTTCTCATGTTCAATATCATTGACATATAACTCAATACAATCATAGCAAGATAGATTTCAAGTATATCAACAATAACATGGATAATATGCTTATTTAGTCACACGAACTTACCTCGAATGCAAAAATGACTAATTATTCCCTTTTTATCCTAAACAACGTACTTTCTTGATTTAAGCCTGAATCTCAATTTTCTTGATCTAAAATAATAAAATTTACTCATTTAATCATCACATTAAATTAAGCGTTCCACAATTCATACTTTGGCAAAATGACCATTTTGCGCCTAAACTTTTACAAAAATTAAGATTTTGCCCCTAGGCTCGTAAAACGATTTTTATCAAATTTCCTCATTAGCCAAGCCTAGCCCAACCTTTAGTACTCTTGTAGCAACTCAAAATCCCAATTATTTCACACAATTCTCATGCATTTAACAAACTTTACAAAATGGTCCATATTAGGTGTTTTCATGAAAATCCTTTCACAAAAGTTGTTTATTTAACAACCAACATTAATTTTCTTCTACAAAAATTCAGCAAACAAGATGAATACTCTCTTGGAAAAACCCTAGACTTTCAACCATTTTACAAAATAGTCCCCTCATTAACTAGATTATGCTACCCAAAAGTACAAAAATTATCAAGAAAAGCCATCAAAATCACTTACTTGTAAGGGATATAAGTTGCTGATATTTTTAAGCTTTCAAAACCCCGTCTTTGCTAGTATTTTTAGTGGGGAAGAAGAAATATCAAAGATGATGCTTTTTTTTTCTTTATTTTATTATATGACTAGTCAAATTAGTCACCAGCATTTCACCTAACTTTGACCCTACAATATTTTTGTCTCCTTGATCAGCCACTAACATATTTATGGTCTATTTACTCAATAAAAACCCCTAATTTAATGTTCTATAGTTATTTGACACCTTTAGCTAGTAGAATGAAACTTTTATATTATTTGGTCATTTTTAAAAATTAAGCAAGCAATCGGTAAAATTATTTCACCAAAATTTCCATGCACTTATATAATCATGCTATAAGACATAAAATAACACTAAAAATAATTTCTCCAGCATCAGAATAGTGTTTTGAAACCACTGTTCTGACTAGGCTCAAAATCGGGCTATTAAAATTCTTCCCCCTTAGGGATTTTCGTCCCCGAAAATCTTACCGAAAAAGTGGTTTTTCGTATTCACATAAACTTCTCTTTCCCATAATCTTTGCTAAAGAACTTTCACTCGACTGTGCCTCTAATATTTATCTCTTTACTTTCTCATATCAGTGTCATAAGCGGTTCATTGCTATACCCACCTCGGTTGAATTTCAACCTCCATTTAAGTGTTCATATACATAATGGTTCGATCTATGCCATCATGTCACATATACGCGCATAATTGAATCTGTTTGAATTTGAATAATAAAACTAGCCAGATCATCTTGGCCTTACACTCTCTATAATTTCACACAGTCTGATTAATTACCAAATCAACTCTTAGTTGCCTTTAAATTTCAAAGTCTCCTTATGTTTCCCAAGAAATCACAATATATAACCCAGATCTCAGTCTGATTAGTGGAGACTAGTATTCCAAGAAATTCAACAATCATATAGACACGAAATTTCATAAATCTGATGAGCGAGGATTCAGTACATACCGGCATGATTCACAAATCTCATCAAACATCTAGCAATAAACTATATCACATTTTTCCTCTTTCCAAGACGGGAATAATTCTGATATGGCCTCGAGAATAATCCTTTCTCATTTCTATTCTAATATCAGCACTGGAGAAGATAGCTCCGCTAAAGCCTGATGCTCGACTCTAACCCTGTTAACAATTCAGATCTTTCTGTAGCATCGAAAGCTCTAAGCAATCACATTATCTTATTGTCTTAAAACACATCACAATTCTTACAACAGTGCATCACTAAAAATTAAGAAGTCTCTGCCCAAGTGTAGACTAGGCCAGTTCAAATGCTTTGGTTAACAATATTCTCATCTATCCAAGTTTTGCTAATCATGGAATAAGACATTCGACTTTCATAAGATGAAAATTTTATCATACAATCATTCGGAATTCACTCATCATGCTAATCAAAGACCGTTTCACTTGCATTAGCTCAAATAACCAATATATCTCAATTGAAGACAATAGCTTTGATTAACTTACTTGACAAAAGAGATCCATCATACCAATTAAAATTCGAATTTTCGCCACTTCTGCCTTGGCCGATGTCAAATCCATACACGAAAATTAGAGAAATCCAAATACTAAAATCACCGCATTACCATGATCAAATCAGAAGCATAGTCACACTTGACATGATTATCGCAAGCTAAAGAACACACTTTGAACATGAGTCATAATTGACAAATTATAGATCAAAGATAACAAGAAAACCAAGTAAAGAAATCCAAGATAGAGAAATCCCAAGATACGATACTATATCTGAAGACCAAAAACAAACTCTTAAGAAAATATGAAAGACCTCAATAATTCCTCAAAGAGAAAAAGTCCAGAAGAAAACATCATTTCATCCCACTAAAATCAAATGCAACAATTAAAGGAAACAGAATCATAGCATCATATGCATTTTCTCATAAGTTCCTAACAGACAGAATATAACAAAATGACAAAGAGAAGTAGAGCAAAACAGATTATAAACCGGTCAGACCAAAAATGCCTTTGCCTGACATTTAGATCAGATAGCATTCTCATATAACAAGAATTTCATCAGAAGATAGATAACTACTGTAACACTTACGAGAACAATGATCTTTTAGAATATATCAGGAGAGGCAGCCATTATCTATTCACTGTAATTACCATACTCAGACATCTCATATTTCAAATATTATTTCTCTAACTAGTTCTGTCATCATAAATCCCATATTATTCTTTTTACTAAAGAAGATCAGTTCTGAGAAGGTCAAAATCATTACATTTTCTCGACCTTGTACTTGAGTAATTCGATTTACCAAAGTAAATTTCTTCTCTAACTATGGTAGTGCATATCTCAAATAATCCTTATGTCAACCTAATACTTTTCTAGCTTTGGCTTACTTATCAACTCATTCTCAATCTCTAATCATGTTTATAGTTATTCCCCCACTGAACTCTTTGGTTTCACACATGTAAGTTTATTCAGCACAAATTTCATGAAATTCCATTACAAAACACCACTCTGGTAAGGGGGTGAGGTCGTAGGGCCTTTAACTCGACTATCATATACATATGCATTGACACAACTTTCATCATCATAGCGACACCTTCATAATCATGTCAATCATTTCAGGGAAATTATCGTTCATATTTGTATTTCACAATTTTTCAATTATCTTATTCACTCAAGTTCACTTATGGATACATTCTATGAATTTTGGAAAACTTTTCTCGTCACATTCACTTAATTAAACATATCAAGCACATCATACCATATGAGGGCCAACAAACATGGATGAATATACATTACAATTGAAACTTTGATTTCACACATCATCATATGCATGTCATTACAATCAAATAAATCTATCCGAACAATTTAACACATTTACTTAAGTTATATGAGCTTGCTAATCATAATCACTCAAATAATTATACATGAACATTCTTTCTACTTGTATTTTTAGTAAGTTATCTAAACACATGCATTCACTCGAAAAAATATATCATATACACCATGGGATTGTCAATCAATCATAGATAGGCTCATTATGCCATGTACACATTCTATTTCATGTTTCTCATATCACAAATATGTACATATACATTTCACGAATTCTTGTTCGTACCTTTCCAAGTTTCAACTCCTCATAACTGCACTTTATTTGAATACTTTAGTATCATCATCTACGTGATCAGGTGTAGCTCAGTTGGAGAGTACCTTTATCTAAACTAGATAGTTCTTACTCGCGTCAAGAGGCATCACATGTAATATCCCGAATTAGGGCCTAATCAGAATAGTGGTTTCGTGACCATAAATTCGAGATAGAAATAATTATTTTATAATTATTTTGATGATTATGATATGATTTCATGATTGTGTGAAAATTTCGTGATGAAATTCTATGCCTAAAGTGCTTAAATTGAAAGTAGGGACTAAATCGAATAAGTTGCAAAACTTGCATTCTAGAAGTTTTTAGTATGAAATTGTTTTGGAATATTAATGAGGAGGTCTTGAATAGCAATTTGACAAATTTTAAGTTCATGGACAAAATTAGGACATGGAAGGAATTTTTGGAAAGTTTAGTAGTAAGGGTATTTTGGTCATTTAGTTATTAAAATGAATTAAAAACAAAATTAAAAGCCAATTTTTGTCCATCTTCTTCATTAGGCCGAAATTTCAAGGGTTCTCCATAGCTAGGGTTTGTTTCAAGCTTCCAAGCTCCATAGTAAGTGATTCCAAGCCCCGTTTTTAATGTTCTTTACGTTTTTGGAATCCCGGTAGCTCGATTAAGCTTATGTTAGCAATAATTCACCTAGGGTTTATATTTGGAAAAATACCCATAGGTGAAATTTGTGTATTTTGATGTTTTATGATAGAATATGGGGTTTTAAATTATGTTAGACAACTTGTACTACTCGATTTTAAGCAAAAACGAGTAAAAGGGCTTAATTGGTAAAAATACCTAATAGTCACAAGTACATGTTAGAGTGAGAATTTAATGTTGCCATAGAAGAGAAAAGTGATCAGCATGTTGTAAAACATAAGAATAAGGAATAAAGTTTAATCCCGAGCCTAGGGGCAAAAATGTAAATATGCAAAAGTTTAGGGGCAAATTGTAATTTTGCCAAAATTTGAGTTAAGGATTAATTTGATAATGTGAGTATTAAATGAGCTAAATGTGTTATTTTAGATCAAGAAAGACGAGGAATCAACCTCAATCGAGGAAAAGAAAAGATTGTGGACTAAATTGCAAAATCTTTGTATTTTTGTACCAAGGTAAGTTCATGTGTAATTAATGTAGCATAATTGTTATTTTTAAGTTATTGATATTAATTATGTGTTATGCTGGATTTCATTATGAAATGTATGCTTTGTGGTTAATTTCAAATAATATGTAAATTATGTGAGCTACTTGTTAAATATAATTGTTACCAAGTATTGATTTCGGCATTCTACGGAAGACGGCAAGGATAAGTGTTCGAGAAAAATCCCGTTTGAACCTTAGAAATAGATTAGGATACAAGTGACATGTCACTATGATGGTTGAGCATCCGAACTCGTTGAGTTGAGTCCGAGTTCACTTATGGATGCGAATGTCCGAACTCGTTGAGTTGAGTCCGAGTTCGTGAGATGTAACTAGGCATCCGAACTCGTTGAGTTGAGTCCGAGTTCGCCTATGGGCGAGTTACATGATTGCTTGATTGAATATGTGGCACTTATATGCAAATTATCCATGTATCCAAATTATATTCCGATGTGTTCAACGGGTAAAGTTTTACTCAAATGGAAGAATACTCGAGATGAAAAGAGACGTATTGGTAAGTGATGAGAAATGGATATTTTGGACAGGTATGTATTTAACCCTAGGGTTGAGTGTTGATTACAACCACGATAAGGTAATAAGATGATGAAAAATGATTAAAAAATGTGATAAGTGTGTTGATGATATATGCTAATGTTGATTAGTTTGATTGTTTGTTATGTTATTTATTATTTACATATGAACTTACTAAGCATTTATGCTTACTCCCTCCTTCTTACTCATTGTAGTTTTGGACAAGCCAGTTCAGGAGTCGGGATAGGTCGAAGGCTCAGTCACACTATCAGGAAAATTTTTGGTAAATGGCTTGTAAATTTAAGTATGGCATGTATAGCAATATACTTATTTTGTGTAAATGATCTTATGATATGGTGACAGAATGGTTGAGAAAATATTTGATAATGATAAATTATGAAAAGGGTAAGTTTAGATTATGTTTGATGTTAAGGAAAATTATTAAGATACTTAGTGCATAAAAACTCATAAAAGGGATGAAATTTGCCATAAACAGAATACTACAGCAACACTGACACGAGTTTGAAAATTTACTAAAAATCATAGCAATTGAATTTGGTGATGGACTACGTACCAAATTGAATCTTATTATGTCTAGTTTCACATGAAACAAATGAAACAGGTAAAGGAATTATATGTTAGAAGATATTTGAATTTTAGTGAAACAAGGTCATAGCAGTTTCTGAATCCCCTGTTCCTACTTTAGAAATTCACCATAAATTGTAAAGATATAATTAGGTGGTGTATTTTATATCCTCAGAATTATTATTTAGTCTAGTTTGAGGAGAAATAAACTCATAGTCATATGAATTTTTTACAGAGAGAAATGTGGTTCGTAGTAAACAGAGGTCAGACCAGTCAAGTCCTGAAACAGGGGTAACTTTAACTAATAAACTGTACTAATTGGCCCAACAAAAAAATTTTATAAAAAAATTAGTAGATAGGTATATGAGTCTAGATTCAGGGAAAATTTACGGATATTGATTTCGAGTTTCGTAACTCGAGATATGATTTTTCTTGTGACTGTGACGCAAGTAGCTTAAAAGCTGTGAATGTAGAAACAAATAATCCAAAGTTCTAAAAATGTTCAATTAAGCTTAGTAACACCTCATACCCGACTCCGGCGATGGTCTCGGGCGTGGGGGCATTACATTTAGTGGTATCAGAGTAGGTTTAGTCAGTTCTCGGACTACGTGTTGTATGTACGGATTTTGCTATACATGCCATATGTATATATTGTGATAGTGTGACGACTTCTGACCTTTTTAAATGATTTTTTTTATAGTAAATGGATCCCGATCCAGCTGTGGCAGATGAAGTAGAGAGTAATGCGCCATCTCCAGCTGAAGGAGCAGCGCCGACTAAAAATCCACCTCCTACTGTTGGTCAGGGAGGAGGAGAAAGGGGTCGGGAAGCCTTTCTCCAAATGATGAGTGCATGGTACACTGAGTTCGTTCGTACGAACCCAAATGTACAACCTCCCCCACCTCCCCCAATTCCTCAACCTGTACCCCCAATGCCTCAAGGTATGGATATGATGAAATTTCACAGAACTCCAGTTGATAGAATTCGCAAGCAAGGGGCTAAAGAATTTAAAGCAAATATTGATGATGATGCCGAGAGAGCAGAGTTCTGGCTTGAAAATTCAATCCGGGTATTTGACGAATTATCTTGTACACCTGAAGAATGTTTGAAATGCGCTATATCTTTGTTGAGGGATTCAGCTTATAATTGGTGGAAGACTTTGATTTCGGTGGTACCGAAAGAGAAAATAACTTGGGAATTCTTTCAAGAAGAGTTTCGGAAGAAATATATTAGTGAAAGATTTATTGATCAGAAGCGTAAAGAATTTCTTGAGCTAAAGCAAGGTAATATGACGGTTACAGAATATGAAAGAGAGTTTGTTCGATTAAGTAAGTATGCCAGAGAGTATGTTCCTACAGAGGCCAAGATGTGCCGACGATTTGAAGACGGGCTCAACGAAGACATCAAGGTATTTGTTGGAATTCTTGAATTAAAAGAAATGGTAGTATTGGTTGATCGAGCTTGTAAGGCCGAAGAATTACTTAAAGAAAAGAAAAAGGTAGAGGTTGAGACTAGAAATTGGAAGAAAAGACCGATGAGTGGTTCATTTTCACAGCAACCTGGAAAGTCAAGGAATATGAATCATCGTTCCCAAGCTTCAGCTAGGCAATCATATGGGAATTATAAGAAGCAAAATGTGGGTCCTAAATCCCAGACTACTTTGGCAACCAGTGTAGGGAACTCGAGATTTGTTAAACTTGAGTGCCAGCAGTGTGGTAGAAATCATTTTGGTCCGTGTAGAGCAAATAAATGTTTTCGACGTGGTTCTTCGGATCATTTTATTAGAGACTGCCCAGAGAGAGCTGAAAAACAAAAATTTTAGAATACAAAAACAAGTGGGGCGGATTCGAGAGGAAGATATCCAAGAAAAGCTGGGAGCGAAGCAAGCAGTAAGAATGAAGCCAGGGATGCACCAGTTAGACCTAAAGGAAGGGCTCCGGCTAGAACTTATGCTATTAAAGCTCGTGAAGATGCTTCCTCACCTGATGTGATTACCGGTACATTTTCCCTCTATAATGTTAATGTTATTGCTTTGATTGATCCCGGTTCTTCTCATTCATATGTGTGTGTGAAATTGGTGTCTAGTATGAATATACCTGTTGAGAACACAAAATTTATGATTAGAGTGTCGAATCCGTTAGGCAAATGTGTGACTGTCGATAAAGTATGTAAGAAATGTCCTTTAATGATTCGGGATCATTACTTTCCGGTCGACTTGATGTTGTTGCCGTTTGATGAGTTTGATGTTATTTTGGGTATGGATTGGTTGACATTGCATGATGCTAAAATAAATTGCAAAGAAAAGATTATAGAATTAAAGTGTGGAAATGGTGAAACTTTGCGGGTTGAATCAGATAAATTAGAGGCATTGCCTAGTGTGATTTCTTCAATGTTGGCTCAAAGATATCTGAGAAAGGGTTATGAAGCTTATTTGGCGTAAGTAATTAATACAAAAGAAGTTGAAAAGAAAGTTGAATCAGTGCCGGTTGTGTGTGAATTTGCGGATGTATTTCCAGAAGAACTATCGGGTTTGCCCCCAGTCAGGGAAGTAGAATTTGGTATTGATTTGATACCGGGAACAGCTCCGATTTCGATTGCTCCGTATAGAATGGCACCAGCAGAGTTGAAGGAATTAAAGTCGCAGTTGCAAGAGTTGACTGATAAAGGTTTTGTGAGACCGAGTTTTTCACCTTGGGGTGCTCCCGTGTTAATTGTGAAAAAGAAGGATGGTTCTATGAGGTTGTGTGTTGATTATCGGCAGTTAAACAAGGTGACAATCAAAAAGAAGTATCCGTTGCCAAGAATTGATGATTTGTTTGATCAGCTAAAAGGAGCGACATGGTTTTCAAAGATTGACTTGAGATCTGGGTATTACCAACTGCGAGTAAAAGAGTCGGATGTGCCTAAAACTGCTTTTAGAACAATGTATGGTCATTATGAATTTTTAGTTATGCCCTTCGAATTGACCAATGCTCTTGCTGTGTTTATGGATTTAATGAATCGCATATTTCGGTCATACTTGGACAAATTTGTTGTGGTGTTTATAGATGATATTTTAATTTATTCAAAAGATGATACAGAGCATGCTGAGCATTTGAGGATAGTTTTGCAAACTTTAAGAAATAAGCAGCTGTATGCTAAGTTTAGTAAAAGTGAATTTTGGCTTCGAGAAATTGGATTTTTGGGTCATATTGTTTTAGGTGATGGTATACGGGTTGATCCTAGTAAAATTTCAGCCATTATTGATTGGAAACCACCGAAAAACGTAACTGAAGTTAGAAGTTTCTTGGGGCTAGCTGGGTATTATCGGCGGTTTGTAAATGGATTTTCTATAATTGCTGCTCCTATAACTAGATTACTCCGAAAGGATGTTAAATTTGAATGGACAGAAGAATGTCAATAGAGTTTTGAAGAATTGAAAAAGTTATTAACAGAGGCACCAGTGTTAGTACAGCCCGAATCAGGTAAAGAATTTGTGGTGTATAGTGATGCTTCTCTAAATGGTTTGGGGTGTGTGCTCATGCAAGAAGGAAAAGTGGTGGCATATGCTTCGAGGCAATTAAAACCTCATGAGAGGAATTATCCTACTCACGATTTGGAATTGGCTGCGGTGGGTTTGCTTTGAAAATTTGGTGACATTATTTGTATGGTGAAAAGTGCCGGGTATATACTGACCATAAAAGTCTTAAGTACTTGATGTCACAAAAAGACTTGAATTTAAGACAGCGAAGATGGTTGGAATTATTGAAAGATTACGAGCTTGTTATTGATTATCATCCGGGAAAAGCGAATGTGGTTGCTGATGCTTTGAGCAGAAAGTTGTTGTTTGCTTTGAGAGTTATGAACACTCAGTTGAAAGTGTCAGATGATGGTTCGATTCTAGCAGAGTTAAGAGCAAAACCAATGTTTTGCAAGAGATTTCTGAAGCTCAGAAAGATGATCAAGATTTGCAAGCCAAGAGAAAACAGTGTGAAGTTGATACAAAGTCAGATTTCAAAATTGGTTCTGATGGGTGCTTAATGTTTAAGGATCGGATTTGTGTACCAAAGAATGAGGAATTGATTCAAAAGATCCTACAGGAAGCACATAGTAGTTATTTCTTGATTCATCCGGGTAGTACGAAAATGTATAATGACTTGAAGAAAATGTATTGGTGGAATGGAATGAAAAGAGATATATCAGAGTTTGTGTCCAAATGCTTAATTTGTCAACAGGTGAAAGCTGAACACCAAGTGCCTTCAGGATTACTTCAGCCTATTATGGTTCCTGAATGGAAATGGGATCGGATTACTATGGATTTTGTTTCAGGATTGCCATTGACTCCAGGAAAGAAAGATGCCATCTGGGTAATAGTTGACAAATTAACTAAGTCGGCTCATTTTATCCCGGTACATACGGATTATTCTCTTAACAAGTTGGCTGAACTGTATATTAGAGAAATTGTTAGATTACACGGAATACCATTGTCGATTATTTCAGATAGAGATCCAAGGTTTACCTCGCGGTTTTGGCAAAAGTTGCAAGACGCATTAGGTACAAAATTAAATTTCAGTACTGCTTTTCATCCACAAACTGATGGACAATCAGAGAGAGTAATTCAGATTCTTGAAGATATGCTTAGATGTTGTGTATTGGAATTTCAAGGAAGTTGGGAAAGATATTTGCCGCTGGTAGAATTTGCTTACAACAATAGTTATCTGACGAGCTTGAAAATGGCACCTTATGAAGCATTATATGGTCGTAAGTGTCGAACGCCATTGTATTGGACTGAACTCAAGGAAAATCAGATTTATGGAGTTGATCTAATAAAAGAAACTAAAGAAAAAGTGAAAGTAATTCGAGATTGTTTGAAAGCTGCTTCAGATAGACAGAAATCTTATGCAGATCTAAAATGAAAGGACATTGAATTTCAAGTTGGTGATAAAGTATTTTTAAAGGTGTCTCCGTGGAAGAAAGTCCTTAGATTTGGACGGAAGGGCAAATTAAGTCCGCGTTTTATTGGGCCGTATGAAGTAATTGAAAAAGTTGGATCGGTAGCATATCGGCTAGCATTACCACCTGAATTAGAGAAGATTCATGATGTGTTCCACGTATCTATGTTACGTTGGTATCGTTCGGATCCTTCACATGTAGTTTCACCGACAGAAATTGAACTACAACCAGATATGACCTACGAAGAAGAACCGATTAAGATTTTAGCTCGAGAGGTCAAACAACTAAGGAATAAAAATGTTGCACTTGTGAAGGTGTTGTGGGAAAGGCATGGAGTAGAAGAAGCTACATGGGAATCCGAAGAAACTATGAGAAATCAATACCCACATCTGTTTACAGGTAAGATTTTCGAGGTCGAAAATCCTTAAAGGGGGGGAGAGTTGTAATATCCCGAATTAGGGCCTAATCGGAATAGTGGTTTTGTGACCACAAATCCTAGATAGAAATAATTATTTTATAATTATTTTGATGATTATGATATGATTGCATGATTGTGTGAAAATTTCATGATGAAATTCTATGCCTAAAGTGCTTAAATTGAAAGTAGGGACTAAATCGAATAAGTTGCAAAACTTGCATTCTAGAAGTTTTTAGTATGAAATTGTTTTGGAATATTAATGAGGAGGTCTTGAATAGAAATTTGACCAATTTTAAGTTCATGGACAAAATTAGGACATGGAAGGAATTTTTGGAAAGTTTAGTAGTAAGGGTATTTTGGTCATTTAGTTATTAAAATGAATTAAAAACAAAATTAAAAGCCAATTTTTGTCCATCTTCTTCATTAGGCCGAAATTTCAAGGGTTCTCCATAGCTAGGGTTTGTTTCAAGCTTCCAAGCTCCATAATAAGTGATTCCAAGCCCCGTTTTTAATGTTCTTTACGTTTTTGGAATCCCACTGCTCGATTAAGCTTATGTTAGCAATAATTCAACCTAGGGTTTATATTTGGAAAAATACCCATAGGTGAAATTTGTGTATTTTGATGTTTTATGATAGAATATGGGGTTTTAAATTATGTTAGACAACTTGTACTACTCGATTTTAAGCAAAAACGAGTAAAAGGGCTTAATTGGTAAAAATACCTAATAGTCACAAGTACATGTTAGAGTGAGAATTTGATGTTGCCATAGAAGAGAAAAGTGATCAGCATGTTGTAAAACATAAGAATAAGGAATAAAGTTTAATCCCGAGCCTAGGGGCAAAAATGTAAATATGCAAAAGTTTAGGGGCAAAATTGTAATTTTGCCAAAATTTGAGTTAAGGATTAATTTGATAATGTAGTATTAAATGAGCTAAATGTGTTATTTTAGATCAAGAAAGACGTGGAATCGACCTCAATCGAGGAAAAGAAAAGATTGTGGACTAAATTGCAAAATCTTTGTATTTTGGTACCAAGGTAAGTTCATGTGTAAATAATGTAGCATAATTGTTATTTTTAAGTTATTGATATTAATTATGTGTTATGCTGGATTTCATTATGAAATGTATGCTTTGTGGTTAATTTCAAATAATATGTAAATTATGTGAGCTACTTGTTAAATATAATTGTTACCGAGTATTGATTTCAGCATTCTACGGAAGACGGCAAGGATAAGTGTTCGAGAAAAATCCCGTTTGAACCTTAGGAATAGATTAGGATACAAGTGAAATGTCACTAGGATGGTTGAGCATCCGAACTCGTTGAGTTGAGTCCGAGTTCACTTATGGATGCGAATGTCCGAACTCGTTGAGTTGAGTCCGAGTTCGTGAGATGTAACTAGGCATCCGAACTCGTTGAGTTGAGTCCGAGTTCACTTATGGATGCGAACGCTCGAGCTCGTTGAGTTGAGTCCGAGTTCGCTTATGGGCGGGTTACATGATTGCTTGATTGAATATGTGGCACTTATATGCAAATTATCCATGTATCCGAATTATATTCCGATGTGTTCAACGGGTAAAGTTTTACTCAAATGGAAGAATACTCGAGATGAAAAGAGACGTATTGGTAAGTGATGAGAAATGGATATTTTGGACAGGTATGTATTTAACCCTCGGGTTGAGTGTTGATTACAACCACGATAAGGTAATAAGATGATGAAAAATGATTAAAAAATGTGATAAGTGTGTTGATGATATATGCTAATGTTGATTAGTTTGATTGTTTGTTATGTTATTTATTATTTACATATGAACTTACTAAGCATTTATGCTTACTCCCTCCTTCTTACTCATTGTAGTTTTGGACACGCCAGTTCAGGAGTCGGGATAGGTCAAAGGCTCAGTCACACTATCAGGAAAATTTTTGGTAAATGGCTTGTAAATTTAAGTATGGCATGTATAGCAATATACTTATTTTGTGTAAATGATCTTATGATATGGTTACAGAATGGTTGAGAAAATATTTGATAATGATAAATTATGAAAAGGGTAAGTTTAGATTATGTTTGATTTTAAGGAAAATTATTAAGATACTTAGTGCATAAAAACTCATAAAAGGGATGAAATTTGCCATAAACAGAATACTAGAGCAACACTGACGTTAGTTTGAAAATTTACTAAAAATCATAGCAATTGAATTTGGTGATGTACTACATACTAAATTGAATCTTATTATGTCTAGTTTCACATGAAACAAATGAAACAGGTAAAGAAATTATATGTTAGAAGATATTTGAATTTTAGTGAAACAGGGTCATAGCAGTTTCTGAATCCCCTGTTCCTACTTTAGAAATTCACCATAAATTTTAAAGATATAATTATGTGGTGTATTTTATATCCTCAGAATTATTATTGAGTCTAGTTTTAGGAGAAACAAACCTCATAGTCATATGAATTTTTTACAGAGAGAAATGTGGTTCGTAGTAAACAGAGGTCAGACCAGTCAAGTCCTAAAACATGGGTAAATTTAACTAATAAAATGTACTAATTTGCCCAACCAAAAAATTTTATAAAAAAATTAGTAGATAGGTATATGAGTCTAGATTTAGGGAAAATTTACGGATATTGATTTTGAGTTTCGTAACTCGAGATATGATTTTTCTTGTGACTGTGATGCAAGTAGCTTAAAAGCTGTGAATGTAGAAACAAATAATCCAAAGTTCTAAAAATGTTAAATTAAGCTTAGTAAAACCTTATACTCGACTCCGGCGATGGTCTCGGGCGTGGGGGCGTTACATCACACTATCACCAATTTGTGGCATGTATAGCTAGACTCTTACACGTGCTATGTTAGTCTAAGAACAGACTAAACCATAACTCTGATACCACTAAATGTAACACCCTTTAATTGTGTCCGACGCCGAAACAGGGTACGAGGCATTACCGGACTTAATTCTTCACAAACATGCAAAAATCGGGCTACAAAATTTCATTCATATCAAAACTTTTCATATACATGCATAATGTCCCATACACGGGCCTACGAAGCCCTAAATATGCATTGAAAGTAGTTAGGGACTAAATTGAGAACCTTAGAAAGTTTTAGGATGTAACACCCCTATCCCGAATCCAATCGCTAGATTAAGGCTAAGAGGTATTACCGAACTAAACATTTAAATATCTCATTCACATTGTCAATAAACATAAACAAATATCGAACTGAAATACATACTGTTATTTAATTTATACGCCATTTTCATATGGCCAAAATATTTACAATTTCCAAACATCGTTATCATCAGCCTAACCTATACATGCCATATCGAGTCCAAAATATAATTGTACCAAAAAGATCGATAGTGTGATGAACTGCTGACGATCCCCGAGTCGGTGGCCAAGGTCAACAATCTATAAAATAGAGAAATAAAGAACAAAGTAAGCTTTAAAAGCTTATTAAGTTTTAAGCATCGCAAACAATTAAGACTTATCGAACATCGAAACATTTATTTAAACAAACCTAATCTCAATTCAAATTTGCTTCATGGCCGAATACACATAAACATAAACATAGATTCTCAGCACATATTTTTCTTTTACTTAAAGTTCATACGATGCATTTAAATCAAATAATCTCATATATTAACAACATTTGACCGAATAGGTCATTGTTTTACTCGTAGATATAACAATCATTCACACTTAAGTATCATTCTTTAATACTAATAATTCACAAAATCATTGACTGAATGTACATGTATCATAAAGTAATTTTAACATATAATTTATATACAAATATACCATGACCGATTAAATCATTCTCATTTTCGCAAATATAACCATCAATCACATTTATATATATATATTCTTCTTTGATGCTAATGATTCACTTCGAAATCAATTCACCGATGTGTAAGTAATACGTACCTGAACATCTTAAATGTATAGTACCTACTCAACAATGGTTTACTGCGAACATTCAATATCGTAATCTTACTTAATTTACTAGCATTAAGCTTGCCAGGTCTTAGAACTTGAAACTAATTACCAGCACAAGCCTGGTGGAATTTAAACCTGGTATAATACCAGCTCGAAGCCTGCGGGACTTTAGCCCGGACATATTTCCAGCACGTAGCCTGCAGACCTTAGGTCCGGTTATAATTCCAGCACATAGCCTGCGGAGCTTAAGTCCAGATATAATTCCAGCACATAGCCTGTAGACCTTAAGTTCAGATATACTTCATCACTGAGTGTCATGCATACTTATTCGCAAGAGAATTCAATTCACATAACATCTCACAATCATAGTTCATTTATTCCATTCAAATAATAATGTAACATAGGCACCATTCATATAACCTTTGGTTCAATAACATACATGAGAATATATGTCCGTTTTACTTTCCAAACTTATCTTCTAATGTCTTTTCGGCTTTAAGCCTTAAACATAAGTTATTTGACACATAACTATATTCGAATAGCCTCAATAGATCTCAGTACAGTTATCATACATATATCAAGATATTATCAATTACGTACTAAATATGACTATTCAAAACTTACCTCGGATATACTTGAACGGTTGCGGAATGGCTACTCTATTACTTTCTCTTTTCCCTTATCTGATTTTGATCCTCTTTGCTCTTGAACTCAATTAAAACAAATAGATTTGTTTAATAACTTACTCAACTTTATTTCTTAATAGTCACATTTGAAAATCATATATAACTTCAATATGTATTATATTTTATAAAAATATGCCATGACTCGATTTCATGCTTATATAATCTATATCTAATTCGCATACCAAGCAAAGATTCACATAACTTATCATGCTTCCTTATACATGAATTTAACCATATTCCCGAATGTCTCTATAAGTACAAGGTACATACATAAGGCATATATATATACTTATATATGACTATCACAATTTAATCATTTACTCATATTTATGCACAACCGCGTATACACATGCATATATATAATGCAGGCTTTAATATCATATACTTTTATTATTTCAAATTACACTATGGCTCCAAGACATGTAGCTAACTCCGAATGTCAACTTATTAAACATTTACCACATTACCAATTGACATTTATCATCAATGTCGCACACACAAATACATACATACTCATATGCATAAAATCCGTTTATGTTTAATCTATAACCCATTCGGCCTTAACTACTCAAACTTAGCCTTCATATTTAATTCCATTTTATGACCGAATGTAGCAAATTCATATAGGTTTCACCTATGCCAAAGAATGACCGAACCAATTAATCATGCTTATGGCCGATTATCATATTAACACGAGACACACAAACATCACTATCCAAGTATGCTAATATATCACACCATCAACTAAATCATACATATAGAAACATAAAATTCATTTAACCTATTATATTTTCATGTGCACATTTTTAACCATATAGACAACACCTTAATAAACAATTTAAATACATATCACTTACCAATTCACATCTCTAAAATCCCCGATACAATCATTTTTTTATCATAGCCAAATGTCACAAAACAAGGCATGCAAAATCCCAAATCACTTTATATAATCCATTCGGCCATTTCAAATTAGATACACAAAATTTTATTTTATTTTTCTAACTTAACATACTTTTATAATTTCAACCGAATGGAGTACTTTTATTAATTCAAAACAAAACATCAAAGTATCATTTCTAAATGAAAAATCATCTCATGACCGATTGCTCCCATAGCTACCAAAATGAAAATTTGCACATGGGTTATGGAGGAACTAAGAAACTATCCTAAAATACACAAGTAATTTCTTTCAAAACACTTCAAACATACTAATGACATCAAAACATCTACTAAGAATTTCAAACTCCTTGGCTGAATTTCAATCCTCCCAAATAACAAAAATTCGAACCATGAAATAGGTAGAATTCAAACTAACCATCCAAATTATGCATAAATTTCCAAGAGTGGCATTGTACATACCTTATTCTAGCAATCTCCTTAGCCGAAATTTTAACAAGAATTTTCTTCTTCCTCTCTTCTAGCTACGGCAATGGAGGAACAAAGATGAACCAATTTTGGTTTCTCCTCCCACTAACCCATTATTTTATTACCCTTTATTCATTTATTCATTCTTTAATTCATTTAGTTGAAAATAATGTTAATGGAAAATACATATAATATATTAATCAACAACATGGCCGGTCACTATAAAAAAAATTGGAAAATTTGACATGTAAGTCCACATTTTTTATAACATGCATTAGTAGACCATTTTAAATTAACCTATCACATTTCAAAAGTGTCTCACATAAATCCTATTTAATGACTCGATTTTGTGGTTCCGAAACCACTTTCTGACTAGGGTCAAATTAGGGCTGTCACAACTCTCCCCTCCAAAGAAATTTTCATCCTCGAAAATTCTTACCGGTGAATAAGTTAGGATAACGTTCTTTCATTGAGTCTTCTGGCTCCCAAGTCGCTTCATCAACCCCGTGTTTGAGCCACAGTACTTTCACTAATGAGATTTTCTTATTTCGTAGTTCATTTACTTCACAAGCCAAAATACAAACCGGTTCTTGTTCATAACTCAAGTCAGATCAAATTTCAACCTCTGAAGGACTAATAACATGCGATGGATCGGATCTATAATGTCGAAGCATCGAAACATGAAAAACATTGTGAATCTTTTCAAGTTCAGGGGGCAAAATCAATCTGTATGCTATTGGCCCAATTCGTTCGGATATTTCATACGGCCCGATGAACCTCGAACTCGATTTGCCTTTACGACCAAATCTGAGCACCTTTTTCCAAGGTGAAACTTTAAGAAATACTTTGTCTCCGACCTGATACTCAATGTCTTTTCGTTTTAATTCTGCATACAACTTCTGACGATCTGAAGCTGCTTTCAGACTTTCACGGATCACTTTTACTTTCTGTTCAGCATCTTTAATCAAATCAACCTCGAAGATTTTACTTTCACTGAGCTCGGTCCAAAACAATGGTATACGGCATTTACGACCATACAACGCCTCGTAAGGTGCCATCTTAATGCTTGATTGAAAACTATTGTTGTATGCGAATTCAATCAAAGGAAAATACCGTTCCCATGAACCACTAAACTCAAGGATGCAACATCTCAACATATCCTCGAGTATCTGAATTATCCGCTCGGATTGACCATCGGTCTGGGGATGAAAAGCGGTGCTAAACTGCAACTTGGTACCCAATGCTTCTTGCAATTTCTTCCAAAATCGCGATGTGAATCTCAGATCTCTATCCGACACAATAGAAACAGGTACCCCGTGTAATCTGACAATCTGAGAGACATACAACTCGGCTAACTTATCAAGTGAGAAATCCATACGTACGGGAATGAAATGAGATGATTTAGTCAATCTATCCACAACAACCCATATCGTATCTTTCTTGCTCGGTGACAAAGGTAACCCAGACACAAAATCCATCGTAACTCGATCCCACTTCCACTCGGGTATCATGATTGGTTGAAGTAACCCTGAAGGCAGTTGATGTTCTGATTTCACTTGTTGACAATGTAACACCCCGAACCCGAGACCGTCGCCGGAGTCGAACCCGAGGTGTTAACAGACTTCAAACCACTTATTAAAATTTTTCCAGACAAGCTGCCAATCTGCATACTAGTCACTTTAAAAATCATATCTTGAGATCTGGAACTCGAAATCCAGTTCCGTGAATTTTCCCTGAAACTAGACTCATATTCCCTTCTACATATTTTTTTCTAGAATTTTTGGTCGGGCCAATTAGTACAGTTTATTAGTCAAAGTCTCCCATGTTACTGGGGTCGACTACACTGACCTTTGCGCATTACGACCTGGATATCTCCCTGTACAGAGCTTCAATACTGATGCCGTTTGTTTCTATAGAAACTAGACTCAGAGAGGAATCCATACATATAAGGCATGACTTCTAATTATCTCTGGAAAATTTATGGTGAATTTTCAAAGTCGAAACAGGAGATCCAGAAACCGTTCTGGCCCTGTTTCACGAGAACTTTAATATCTCTTAATATACTGTTAATATGATTGTTTCGTTACTTTCATATGAAAATAGATTCATCAAGGTTCGATTAAATAATTTATTCACTATTTAATTCCATTCCTACAAATTTTTGTGATTTTTCAAATCCACACCACTGCTGCTGTCAGCATCTGTTTTCAAGGTAAACTTTACCTATTTCGTGGTTACCATGGACCAACTAGGGTTTTGTCATACATAGGTCCACATATGATCATATTTAGCCATTCCAATGGCTGATCATTTGCCCAACACTTCCATTCCAAACCATAGTCACCTCATGAAACCATATATACATACATAAACACAAATGGTCTAATGCCATACTCCACTTCTACAAGCCATTTTCGCATGGCTGTACACACATACATCACAAAAAGTGCTTAAAACAACAAGGGGTAGTCCTATACATGCCATATCCAGAGTTCAACTAAAAGAGTACCAAAAGAGCTTTGATAGTGTAGATGACTTCGACTTCAATGATCCCGAATCCGATAGCTAACGAACAAAATCTATAAAACAGAGAGCCAAAGCAACGGGGTAAGCATTTTAAAGCTTAGTAAGTTTCAAGTAATGAAATCGGCTTTGACTAAAGTATTACATTCACATAGCTAAATGAATCACTTTATTAATTCATATTCTCATAATCATACTTACTTCACACTTCATCAACATATACACACACAAGGTATCAACCTATCTAAAAGCCGAAAGTTCGTTAGTCGATTGAACGAATACTATTTAAAACGAATCGACTTCTTCGAAGCACATGCAAACATACCTTATCGTTTGGGTTTGTCGAGCGCATTAATTGAATTTATTACAGCACAAAACACTCACATTCAAACCCAAGTTTCTTCGGAATTTAGCCGGATATAACCACAAGCTCAATTGCCTTCGGGTCTTAACCCGGGTATAGCAACTCGCACGAATGCCTTCGGGTCTTAGCCCGGATATATCAACTTGCACAATTGCCTTCGGGTCTTAGCCCGGATATATCAACTTGCACAAATGCCTTCGGGTTTTAGCCCGGATATATCAACTCGCACAAATGCCTTCGGGTTTTAGCCCGGATATATCAACTCGCACAAATGCCTTCGGGTTTTAGCCCGGATATATCAACTCGTACAAATGCCTTCGGGTCTTAGCCCGGATATATCAACTCGCACAAATGCCTTCGGGTCTTAGCCCGGATATATCAACTCGCACAAATGCCTTCGGGTTTTAGCCCGGATATATCAATTGCTCATGCACACATATATCAATAATCTTAACACATCCATATCTTATTTTCGTTACTAAGGCTCAAACACAAATCATTTATCAAACCTTTCAAATTTCGGCTCAATAGCCACACACAAAGAGCATGATTTCGATTGGCTTAATAACTTAATCTCTATGCACATTCGACTATCCGTCATAGTATGACTAATCATTTCAATATAATTCAAGTAGGGTCATTACTCGAAGACTTACCTCGGATGTGGTCGAGCGAGTTCGACAGCTATTCAATCACTTTTTCCTTTCCCTTATCCAACTGTGGTCCTCTAAGCTCTTGAGCTAATTCAACAAATTTAACTCATTAAAGTCTCATTTTGCTAGCTTATGGCCGAATATGACAAGGAGTTTGATGGGTCATATGGCCACCTTTTAGCTCAAATACACAATGGTCATACGCATTTTTAATCACATCAAATGATTCAATACAATTCACTCGAACATCAAAAGAGAACCTCAAGGTACTTAGTCCATATACACATTAGACATTAGAGTCACATATGTACGAAATCACGAATCGAATTCGACATATTAGCTAATTTTCCCTTTAGCCGAATCTTCTAAGTCAAGATAAAGCCATCAACATGCTTACCTTTGGCCGAACATACACATCAACTTAGGTGCTCATTTATGTGGCCGAACACACACATGTCTATGTTAAGGCCGATTGCGACACTCAATACATTCTACAAGTATGGACACTTGTATTGACTAAACACCATTTTTATTATTTTTACTCCAAAGCCGAATGCCTCTCAAGCCCTAAGCTCATGATCCTTTCATCATTAAGCAAGTGTTATAACACAACTAACATCCATTTTCAATTTGAACACCAACATAAAAATATTAAACATGAAAATCCATAGCCGAAACCTATACATGACATTACTCATTCCACCCATCGAAACAATATTTGTTCAAGACATCAAGCATTTTTATTTGGGTATTACATATATGAGCATTTAGAATTTATATTTTTAGCAAGATCAATTTCTTTCCTCAACACATTCTTCATCAAAACTTAAAGGAAATAATCAAATTCCTTCTTTAATAGCCATAGCCGAATGCTCCATCCATCCATCAAAGTTAAAAATTTAGCATGGTCTAAGTAAGAACCATGATAATTAACCTAAAACAAGCTAAAATTTCACAACTTTAACACAATATACTAACCTTATTAAGCATTCAAATGGCCGAAAGTTCTTTGCCCCTATTCCTTCCTTCAATTCGGCCAAGAAGACAAGGATGAAGCCTTTTTTTTTTTTCCTTTGCTTTCTTTTTATTCTTTTCTTTTATTCATTAAATCCCACAACCCAATATCAATTTCACAAATATATTGCCCATCATCAACCCACCTTGGCCGGCCACTATAAGGAAATTGGGCAATTTGACATGCAAGTCCACCTTTGTGTTGACATGCACTAATAAGCCCTTTAAAATTAGCCTATCATATTTCACCATGTCTCATGTTGATCCCTATTTAATAATTCCTCATGCAATTGGCAAAATTAGGGAATGAAACTTCCACATATGCATGTACACACATAATAAACGTAGAATATAACAATTAATTATTTTCATAACTCAGTTTTGTGGTCCCGAAACCACTTCCCGACTAGGGTCAATTTTGGGCTGTCACAGACAAATTATACAATTCGATACAAAGTCAGATATACAACGTTTCATACCAGGCCACCAATACTGACGTTTTAGATCATTGTACATTTTCGTGCTACCAGGATGGACTGACATCCGGCTATTATGAGCCTCGCTCAAAATTATCAAAATAAGTTTCGAATTTCTTGGAACACACAATCGACTTTTGAACCTCAAACAATCATTGTCGTCAATTTGAAATTCTGAATCCACATTCAAAATACATTCAGCTCGTTTAGCAATCAATTCATCATCGACTTTCTAAGTTTCACATATTTGATGAATCAATAACGGTTTGGCTTTTAATTATGCTACTAACACATTATCAGATGAAACGGACAAGTGTACATTCATTGCTTGCAAAGCAAACAGTGACTTGCGACTTAAAGCATCGACAACCACATTAGCCTTTCTCGAGTGATAGTCAATGACAAGCTCATAATCTTTCAACAATTCAAGCCAACGTCTTTGTCTCAGATTCAAATCTCTTTGAGTCATCAAATATTTGAGGCTTTTGTGATCCGAATATACATGACACCTCTCTCCAAACAAGTAGTGTCGCCATATTTTCAAAGCAAATACAATGGCAGCTAATTCGAGATCATGGGTCGGATAGTTTTTCTCATGTGTCTTCAATTGCCTCGAAGCGTAAGCTACAACTTGACCTTCTTGCATCAATACACAACCAAGCCCATTTAAGGACGCATCACTATAAATGACAAACTCTTTACCGGATTCAGGCTGCACTAACACTGGAGCTTCAGTCAAATAGGTTTTCAGTTGGTCAAAACTTTTCTGGCACTTTTCTGACCATTCGAACATAACATCTTTCTGAAGTAGCTTCGTCATTGGTGTGACTATCATCGAGAAACCCTTTACAAATCGTCTGTAGTAACCGGCAAGTCCCAAAAAGCTCCGAACTTCAGTATTCTAGGAGGCTTCTAATCAAGTATGGCTGATATTTTACTCGGATCAACACGAATACCCGATGCGGATACCACATGCCCTAAAAAGCTAACTTCTCTCAACCAGAACTCATATTTACTGAACTTAGCATATAATTGCTTGTCGCGTAAAATCTGCAACACTAATCTCAGGTGCTCAGCATGTTCGGTTTCATCTTACAATTAGATCAAAATGTCGTCTATAAACACAACTACAAACCGGTCCAAATACTGTCTGAGGATCCGATTCATCAAGTCCATAAATACCGCAGGGGCATTAGTGAGCCCAAACGGCATCACTAAGAACTCGTAGTGATCATATCTCGTTCTGAAAGTAGTTTTAGGCACATCTGAGTCTTGAACTCGCAACTGATAATAACCCGATCTCAAATCTATCTTTGAAAACACTGAGGCTCCCTTCAGCTGATCAAACAAATCATCAATACGTGGTAACGGATATTTGTTCTTTATTGTCACTTTGTTTAATTGACGATAGTCGATGTACATCCTCATGGTTCTGTCTTTCTTTTTCACAAACAATACTAGTGCACCCCAAGGTGAGAAACTCGGTCGAGCGAAACCTCATCCGGCAACTCTTGCAAACGAGCTTTCAATTCCTTCAATTCGGTTGGTGCCATACGATATGGAGCTATCGAAATTGGTGTAGTCCCAGGTACAAGTTCAATGCCGAACTCTACCTCTCGAACAGGTGGTAATCCTGGTAACTCCTCAGGAAAAACATCCGAATACTCACAGACCACTGGCACCGATTCAAGTTTCTTTTCTGACTCTTTACTATCAAGTACGTACGCAAGATATGCTTCACACCCCTTTTTTACATATTTCTGAGCCAACATTGAGGATATTACTGCGGGTAACCTGTTCAAGCCAGTAGACTCAACTCGTATTATCTCATCATTTGCACATCTCAAATCAATAGTCTTTCTTTTGCAATTCACAACTGCGTCATGTACGGTCAACCAATCCATACCGAGAATAACATCAAATTCATCAAACGGTAAAAGTATCAAATCGACCGGAAAACAGTAACCTCGGATTATTAGGGGACATTTCCTGCACACTTTGTCGACTAGCAAATATCGACCCAAGGGATTCGACACTCGAATCACGAACTCAGTAGACTCAACAGGTAGAGTCTTACTGGATGCTAAAGTCTCACATACATATGAATAAGTAGAACTAGGGTCAATCAATGCAATCACAATAGTATCAAAGAGAGTGAAAGTATCGGTAATAACATCAGGCGAAGAAGCATCCTCGCGTGCCCGTATAGCATAAGCTCTAGCAGGAGCACGAGCCTCGGATCTAATCGTAGCATCTCTAGACCCTCTCTGACTGCCACTAGTATTCCCCGTATTCCTAGATGGTCTACCTCGAGCTGTAGCAGTACTCGATTTCTCACTCTGATTCACATTTTACTCTGATAATTTCGGGCAGTCTTTGATGAAGTGGTCAGGTGATCCGCATCTATAACAGGAGTGATCATGAAATCTACAACTCTCCGAATGCCATTTCCCACAAAACTTGCACTCGGTCCTATCTTGACGATCATTTCCAACAATGGCAATTAAAGTGGCTCGCGTACTCATAGGAGGTCGATCACGGTCTCGTCTAGAAAAACTCGAAGTGTTCTTAGATCGGCCCAAATCATCTAGAAATTTCTTTGATGATTGCTAAAAAGGCTTTCCCGAAGATCTTTTATGAAACTCTCTAGCTCCAACATCAGCTTTCTTTTTTTCTTTACTAAGCTCCTTGGCTTTGCAAGCTCGCTCAACAAGTACTACGAACTCTCTGATTTCAAGAATACCAACAAACATTTTAATATCTTCATTTAACCCGTCTTCAAAGCGTTTACACATAATAGCCTCAGACGATACACATTCCCGAGCATATCTGCTAAGTCTGACGAACTTCCATTCATAATCAGTAACTGACATGGAACCTTGTTTAAGTTCTAGAAATTCTTTCCGTTTCTGATCGATGAACCTCTGATTGATATACCTTTTTCGAAATTCAGTTTGGAAGAACTCCCATGTCACCTGCTCTCTGGGTACAACAGAAACCAATGTATTCCACCAATAATAGGCAGAATCACGTAGCAAAGATATAGCACATTTCAGGCATTCATCGGGTGTGCAAGATAGTTCATCAAGTACTCGAATAGTGTTGTCCAACCAAAATTCAGCTTGCTCGGCATCATCACTGTCTGTAGCTTTAAATTCAGTAGCCCCGTGCTTTCAAATTCTGTCAACCGGGGGCTTATTCAACCTCATCTAATCAATTACTGGAGGTATCATGAGTGCAAGGGGCGTATTTGTCGGAAGTGGGGGTTGTGGAACAGCTGCATTAGTTCGAATGTATTGGTTAAACCAATCATTCATCACATTATAAAAGGCTTGTCTAGCCTCATCATTTTGATTGCTCGCAATAGGTTGAGAGTCCATCGGTGCTGTCCTTTGTGCGAGAGCAGGCGCTACACTCTCTACATCATCAGCTACCGCTAGATCGGGATCGGGATCCATTACTATACGAAAACACATTTTTTAACTGTCAGAAATCAACACACTATCATATTAACACTATATGGCATGTATAGCTAGACTAATATATTCTACGTTGTCCTAGAATCGACTAAATCGTAGCTCTGATACCAATAAAATGTAACACCCCTAGCCTGAATCCAATCGCCGGATTAAGGCTAAGAGGTATTACCGAACTAAACATTTAATTATCTCATTCACATTGTCAATAAACATAAACAAAGATCAAGCTGAAATACATACTGATATTTAAGTTATACGCCATTTTCATATGGCCAAAATATTTACAATTTCCAAACATCGTTATCATCAGCCTAACCTATACATGCCATATCGAGTCCAAAATATAATTGTACCAAAAAGATCGATAGTGTGATGAACTGCTGACGATCCCCGAGTCGGTGGCCAAGATCAACAATCTATAGAACAGAGAAATAAAGAACAGAGTAAGCTTTCAAAGCTTAGTAAGTTTTAAGCATCGCAAACAATTAAGACTTATTGAACATCGAAACATTTATTTAAACAAACCTAATCTCAATTCAAATTTGCTTCATGGCCGAATACACATAAACATAAACATAGATTCTCAACACATATTTTTCTTTTACTTAAAGTTCATACGATGCATTTAAATCAAATAATCTCATATATTAACAACATTTGACCGAATAGGTCATTGTTTTACTCGTAGATATAACAATCATTCACACTTAAGTATCATTCTTTAATACTAATAATTCACAAAATCATTGACTGAATGTACATGTATCATAAAGTAATTTTAACATATAATTCATATACAAATATACCATGACCGATTAAATCATTCTCAGATTCGTAAATATAACCATCAATCACATTTATATATCTATTCTTCTTTGATGCTAATGATTCATTTCGAAATCAATTCACCGATGTGTAAGTAATACGTACCTGAACATCTTAAATGTATAGTACTTACTTAACAATGGTTTACTACGAACAATCAATATTATAATCTTACTTAATTTACTGGCATTAAGCCTGTCAGGTCTTAGAACTTGAAACTAATTACCAGCACAAGCCAGAGGGAATTTAAATCCGGTATAATACCAGCTCGAAGCCTGCGGGACTTTAGCCGGGACATATTTCCAACACGTCGCCTGCGGACCTTAAGTCCGGTTATAATTCCAGCACATAGCCTGCGGACCTTAAGTCTGGATATAATTCTAGCACATAGCCTGCAGACCTTAAGTCCGGATATACTTCATCACTGAGTGTCATGCATACTTATTTGCAAGAGAATTCAATTCACATAACATCTCACAATCATAGTTCATTTATTCCATTCAAATAATAACGTAACATAGGCACCATTCATATCACCATTCATATAACCTTTGGTTCAATAACATACATGAGAATATATGTCCGTTTTACTTTCCAAACTTATCTTCTAATGTCTATGCGACTTTAAGCATTAAACATAAGTTATTTGACACACAGCTATATTCGAATAGCCTCAATAGATCTCAGTACAGTTATCAGACATATATCAAGATATTATCAATTACGTACTAAATATGACTATTCAAAACTTACCTCGGATATACTTGAACAGTTGCTGAACGGCTACTCTATTACTTTCTCTTTTCCCTTATCTGATATTGATCCTCTTTGCTCTTGAGCTTAATTAAAACAAATAGATTTGTTTAATAACTTACTCAACTTTCTTTCTTAATAGTCACATTTGACAATCATATATAACTTCAATATGTATTATATTTTATAAAAATATGCCATGACTCGATTTCATGCTTATATAATCTATATCTAATTCGCATACCAAGCAAAGATTCACATAACTTATCATGCTTCCTTATACATGAATTTAACCTTATTCCCGGATGTCTCTGTAAGCACAAGGTACATACATAAGGCATATATATGTATACTTATATATGACTATCACAATTTAATCATTTACTCATATTTATGCACAACCGCGTATACACATGCATATATATATAATGCATGCTTTAATATCATATACTTTTATTATTTCAAATTACACTATGGCTCCAAGACATATAGCTAACTCCGAATGTCAACTTATTAAACATTTACCACATTACCAATTGCCATTTATCATCAATGCCGCACACACAAATAGATACATACTCATATGCATAAAATCCGTTTATGTTTAATCTATAACCCATTCGACCTTAACTACTCAAACTTAGCCTTCATATTTAATTCCATTTTATGACCGAATCTAACAAATTCATACTGGTTTCACCTATGCCAAACAATGACCGAACCATTTAATCATGCTTATGTCTGATTATCATATTAACACGAGACACATGAACATCAATATCCAAGTATGCTAATATATCACACCATCAACTAAATCATACATATAGAAACATAAAATTCATTTGACCTATTATACTTTCATGTGCACATTTTCAACCATATAGCCAACACCTTAATAAACAATTTAAATACATATCACCTACAAATTCACATCTCTAAAATCCCCGATACAATCATTTTTTTATCATAGCCGAATGTCACAAAACAAGGCATCCAAAATCTCAAATCACTTTATATAATCCATTCAGCCATTTCAAATTAGATACACAAAATTTTATTTTATTTTTCTAACTTAACATACTTTTGTAATTTCAACCGAATGGAGTACTTTTATTAATTCAAAATAAAACATCAAAGTATCATTTCTAAATGAAAAATCCTCTCATGACCGATTGCTCCCATAGCTACCAAAATGAAAATTTGCACATGGGTTATGGAGGAACTAAGAAACTATCCTAAAATACACAAGTAATTTCTTTCAAAACACTTCAAACATACTAATGACATCAAAACATCTACTAAGAATTTCAAACTCCTTGGCCGAATTTCAATCCTCCCAAATAACAAAAATTCGAACCATGAAATAGGTAGAATTCAAACTAACCATCCAAATTATGCATAAATTTCCAAGAGTGCATTGTACATACCTTATTCTAGCAATCTCCTTAGCCGAAATTTTAACAAGAATTTTCTTCTTCCTCTCTTCTAGCTACGGCAATGGAGGAACAAAGATGAACCAATTTTGGTTTCTCCTCCCTCTAACCCATTATTTTATTACCCTTTATTCATTTATTCATTCTTTAATTCATTTAGTTGAAAATAATGTTTATGGAAAATACATATAATATATTAATCAACAACATGGCTGGTCACTATAAAAAAAATGGAAAATTTGACATGCAAGTCCACTTTTTTTATAACATGCATTAGTAGACCATTTTAAATTAACCTATCACATTTCAAAAGTGTCTCACATAAATCCTATTTACTAAATTTCACATACATTTGACAAAATCAAAGCACGAAACTTTCACACATGCATTTACACATATAATAAGCATAAAATTTAACGGTTAATTATTTAATGACTCGGTTTTGTGGTTCCGAAACCACTTTCTGACTAGGGTCAAATTAGGGCTGTCACATAGGAAAACTTAGAAAATTTTTCCATGACACAAGGTCACACGCTCGTGGGGACAAAGGGACATGCCCGTGTGCCTTCGACATGCCTGTGTCCTCAGGCCATGTAACTCTCTGACTATGATGTTAGCGAATAATTTGGACCACATGACAAAGCCACACACCCGTGTGCTAAGGCCGTGTCCTCCACACGGTTGAGACACATAGTCGTGTATCAGTCCGTGGGGCCAACACTTAGGCTATTTTCCAAGCCTTTAAGTTACTCTTAATCCTTCACATCTTTGTTTCTATATTACACATTTAATTCATGGCCATGACCATTTAGATTGGTCATAAAACATTCCTCATGCACATATTTCATAACACCAACCGTATATGGCCAACAGCATAATCACATCACAAGCATTAGAACATAGCATAGATAGATAGGTTCACAAACCATAATCCATATGAGCCACCCTTCATGGCCATATACAAATAACTCAATATAAGCCAATACATTTGGCTAGTCATGTTAACACATATCATTAAAAAAACCAAGCCCTTATACATGCCACTCACTTGAAGGCGCTTAGCATATACATATCAATATTCCAAAGGTGATGGTTTGATAGTGTGGTGCTGCCTTCGATGACCTCCAACCCCGAGCTAACCTGTCTACACTAAAGAAAAGGAAAGAAAGGGAGTAAGATTTATAGCTTAGTAAGACCGTATGAAATTAATAAGCAATTTATCTACTTGCTTCTCAAGGTAATACCACAATATTTGCACTTTTGCTTATGTTCAAGTCAAGCTGTTTTCTTGAGTTACAGTCACTAAATTATTTACATCTGGAGATAAAGAACTCCAAATTAAGATCCACTAATTTTCCCTGAAACTAGACTCACATATATTTTTACCATAAAAGTTTTAGAATTTTTGGTGAAGCCAATAAGTACAGTTTATTCTTTAAAGTCACCCATGTTTTGCTGTACAATAGTTTCGACCCCTCTTCACTAAAAATTAATTATCTCATCTTACAGGATTCATATGATGTTCTATTTTGTTTCTTTTGAAAATAGACTCATTAAGTATTCTACAAATGTAAATTATAACCTATAATTATTTTTTTATAAGTTTTAATGAGTTTCCCGAATTGGAATAGGGGATTTCAAAATCATTCTGACTCTATCTCACAACAATTCAAATATCTCATAATATGAACTTCTTTTTCTTACAATGTTTCTTCTATATGAAACTAGACTCAATAAGATTTAATTTCATATTTTATTCAGCCTCTAATTCGATTTGAAAAGTTTTTGGTGAATTTTCAAAGTTGGATTGCTGCTGCTATCCAAAACTGTTTCAATGCTGAATTTACCCTTTCATTATTATCTTTAAATAGGCTTTCATGCCGATCAATTTCTCTTTTCATATTCATTAGGCCACAAGGTGAAAGGATAAACATATCATGTCCTAATTTAATTCAACCTAAAAGCCTCACACTAATCATCCATCAAATTTACCTCATAATTATACACCATAGGTTTTGACCTAATATTTACAAGGTCGTGACAAAGTCATTCTCATATGTATGACTTACTTATTTACATTCTCGCCAAAAGTCCAATATACATCGAGCTCATCACTCATGAAGTTTTAGTACATACCTGTACCCTTTCAACATGATCATAAACATAGCTTACTCATTTTCATTCCTTACTAATCATACAACATACATTGAGCACGCATTTCATGAATTTCATGTAAGTACCTGTATCACTCACATCATGTTCATAACCTCTCTTATTCCAACATAAACCGTAAATTTCCCGTTGAACTATTTGGAGTACTACAGGATATTCAATAAGCCTCAAGCATATGGTAAGGTGTCGACGCCATGTCCCAGACATGGTCTTACATTGGCTCACACATCAAAGTCGATGCCATGTCCTTGACATGGTCTTACAGTGGCTCTCATCTATCGGTGCCAATGCCATGTCCCAGACATTTTCTTACACTAGCTCTAATATCTCGAGGCCAATGCCATGTTCCAGTCATGGTCTTACACTAGCTCTCATATCTCGAGGTCGATGCCATGTCCCAGACATGGTCTTACACTAGCCCTCATATCTCCCTAGCATAATGGCATGAATATTCGATCTATTCCTACGATTCAACCAGGAGTTTCCCGTATTAATCTCATCATACATTACTCATAGCCACATTCAAACATTTTATGCAAAATCAATCATTCAATGCATAATAATGATAAAATTGTAATATTTACACACATCTTACTTGTTTTAATGGAATACCATATTCCATCAAATTTCCAATGTATCCAATCATCACAAAAATATTATTAACATTTGACATCACTTTCTCATACTCTATATCATAAATATATAATTAAATACAATTATAGCAAGATATATTTCAAGTATATTAATACTAACATGGATAATATGTTTATTTAGTCACACAAACTTACATCGAATGCAAAAATGGCTAATTTTTCTTTTTTAGTCCTAAACAACGTACTTTCTTGATTTAAGCCCGAATCTCAATTTTCTTGATCTAAAATAATAAAATTTACTCATTTAATCATCACATTAAATTAATCATACCACAATTCATACTTTGGCAAAAAGACCATTTTGCGCCTAGACTTTCACAAAAATTAAAATTTTCCCCCGAGGTTCTTTGTAACACCCCTTACCCATATCCGAGGCTGGGCTAACGTATGAGGCGTTACCAAACAAACATACAAACATTAAACTAAAATACGAGCCATAAAATTTTATTCATATTTCAAAGCGTTCATTCTCTTACACATAGTCCTTTATTTGAGTCTACGGAGCCCAAAACATACTTTAGAAAGGGTTTGGGACTAAACCAAGAACTTACGAAAATCTTGGAAATTTCATGCTTTAAGGCTCCACACGCCCGTGTCCCAAAGTCGTGTTCCATACACGGCTGAGACACATGGTCGTGTCTCTGCCTGTGTGGAATATACCTAGGCTATTTTCCAAGCTTTGGTCAACCTTTATCTCTTACACACTTATACAAAATCAAAAGCATATAACATAGTATTCATTTAATGATTAAACATCCTCAATTAAACCACAAACATAGCATTTGTATGTCATCATACATGTGTCTCTCATACTCATTTTACCTTGTTTATTATAGTACCACTTATACAATTATACCAAGATTATCATCTTACCAAATATCTTCAGCTTAATCATCAAGCATTCATATTTAAAGCTAGATCATATCTTTATAAAATACCACGATTCAGATGCGCAGAATAACATGTTTGCCTAAAACATTTCAATTCAATTCCATACCCAACAAGCATTACATTGAGACTAGTCATATATATATATATATACATGTCATGATACATAACATTCTCTTTTTGTTTTCTTATAAACAAATATCATTTATTTCATTATATCAATATTTCATATACCATAGTTTCCATGTATTCCACATATATTTATTTTCCTCCTCCTCCTCTCCATTCCACATCCTTAATGTATATAGCATTCTTGTAAGTACGATTTCACAATTTACTAATAAATGTTCACATCAAACTGTCCACACAAGTCATAGTCACTTAATTATTTATAATTCGAGCTACAGAGCTCCAAATTAAGATACGTAAATATCCCCTGAAACTAGACTCACATATCTTTCCACCATAAAATTTTCATAATTTTTGGTTTAGCCAATTAGTACAGTTTATTCATTAAAATTTCCCCTATTTCACTTTCTGACAGTTCTGATCTCTCTTCACTAAAAAATAATTATCTCACAGTACAGAACTCGGATAATGTTCTTGTTGATTTATCTTGAAAACAGACTCATTATGGATTTTAAAAATATAATTTTGAGCCTCTAATTATTTTTTTCCAAATTTTTGTGATTTTCCAAAGTCAGAACAGGGGATCATGTAATCATTCTGAATCAGTCTCACAAAAACATAAATATCTCAAAATATAGAACTCCTTTGCTTTTTATGTTTCTTTTATATGAAAATAGACTCATTAAGATTTAATTTGATATCTCATTCAGTCTCTGATTCAATTTATACTATTTTTGTGATTTTTCAAACTCACGTCACTGCTACTGTCCAAAACAGTTTTATTGCTAATTCACTCTTTCACACTTTCTTTGTATTAACCTCATTTTAACATACATATCACAAATCATTTTCACCATATTTCATACATCACAAGTATAGGCCCATGATCACAAGGTCACCATAAATCATCCTCATGTATAACTTACTTATTTATAACCTTACCACATCCTGGTCACTTAATAAACACATCATTCACATAACCAAGTTCCTGCACTTATTCATCACAAAACTCACAAAGCAATACATAGAGAGTCTCCCGTTGAACACTTTGGATCAATCCTCGATACTTGGTGGTTTCAGCACATAGCTCCACCCATCATATAGTTCGGCTCTCCTGTACACATGGTGAACACTTAGTACCACCCATGTGACCTAGCCAGTTTATCTCGTAGCTCTCTTGTCTACATGGTGTCCTTCACTTGGAACCACGCATGCGACCTAGCTACATATATCCCGTAGCTCTCTTGTCTACATGGTGTACACATAGTATTACCCATGCGACCTAGCTACATCATAATGTCTTGTTGCTCTCTTGTACACATGATGTGCACTCAGCACTATACATGTGACCTAGCTACATACCATCTGTATCATCCAATCTTTCTGAAGGTTCAACCGGGATTTCTCTCTCTTTTCAAACAATTTCACCAATCAAGTAATTATCCACAAACATATTTCCAATATTTTTATAAAATATCATAATACAAGTAATAGTGATGTATTACTTACATATAAACTTACATCTCATTTAATATCAACGCAATAACATTAAATTACACATTGTCTTATTAAAAATCATATGAACTTACAATTTCCCATAATATCCATAATCATAGAAATCACATTTATGTATGATAATTCAATGCACTTCATGTATCATAGACATATTTTTAAATCAATTCATAAACTTGGCACCATAATCATTTAATTTAACATAATTCAATTAATTCACTAAATTTAACTTTCAAATATAAATTACAGCATTATTGTTGTATTATTATCATACCAACTTACATACTTTCAACACCTCGGAGATCATAGTAAATATATCAATTTTACATTGAAACATGCATAAATTAATGCTTATTATACATATGAACTTACCTTGATATTAAAACGGCCATTTTACCAACTTTCCCAATTTTCGATTTTTCTCTCATTCTAGGTTCAAATCTCGTTTTTCGGGATCTAAAACATCATATTTTACTTATTTAATTAATGTACTATTCAAAACAGTCCTTAACTCAAACTTTGGGAAAATTACAATTTTGCCCCTAAACTTTTGTATATTTACACTTTTGCCCCTAGGCTCGGGAATTAAACTTCATCCCTTATTCTTATGTTTTATGACATGATGATCACTTTTCCCTTCTATGGCAACATCAAATTCTCACTCTAACATATACTTATGACTATTAGGTATTTTTACCGATTAAGCCCTTTTGCTCGTTTTCACTTAAAACCGAGTAGCACAAGTTGTCTAACATAATTTAAAACCTCATATTGTATCATAAAACACCAGAATACACAAATTTTACCTATGGGTATTTTTCCAAAAATGAATTCTAGGTTGAATTATTGCTAGCATAAGCTAAATCAAGTTACCGGGACTCCAAAAACGTAAAGAACTTGAAAAACGGGGTTAGAACGGACTTACAATTGAGATTGGGAAGCTTGAAAACCCTAGCCCTGGAGTCTCCCTTGGTATACACATCCATGGTGAAGAAGATGAGCAAAATTGGCTTTTAATTTTGTATTTTAATTCATTTTACCCCTAAATGACCAAAATAACCTTACTCTAAACTTTCCAAAAATTCCATCCATGTCCAATTTTTGTCCATAACTTAGAAATTGGTCAAATTGCTATTTAAGACCTCCTAATTAATATTTCAAATCAATTTCATACTAGAAACTTCTGGAATACAAGTTTTGCAACTTATTCAATTTAGTCCCTAACTTCGAATTAAGCACTTTATGCATAGAATTTCTTCATGAAATTTTCACACAATCATGAAATCATATCATAGACCTTAAAATAATCATAAAATAATTATTTATATTTCAGATTTTGTGGTCCCAAAACCTCTGTTCCAACTAGACCCAATTTTGGGCTATTACACTCGTAAAATGATTTTATCAATTTTCCTCATTAGCCAAGCCTAGCCCAACCTTTATTACTCTTGTAGGAACTCAAAATTCCAATTATTTCACACAATTCCCATCCGTTTAACAAACTTTACAAAACGATCCATATTTGGTGTTTTCATGAAAATCCTTTCACAAAAGTTGTTTATTTAACGACCAAGATTCATTTTCTTCCATAAAAATTCAGCAAACAAGATGAATACTCTCATGGCAAAACCCTAGACTTTCAACCATTTAGAAAAATAGTCCCCTCATTATCTAGATTATGCTACAAGGGTCCCAATAGTACAAAAATTATCAAGAAATGCCATCAAAATCACTTACTTGTAAGGGATATAAGTTGCTAATATTTTTTAGCTTCCAAAACCCCCTCTTCGTTGATATTTTCAATGGGGAAGAAGGAAGATGAAAGATGATACTTTTTTTTCTTTATTTTATTATATTACTAGTCAAATTAGTCACCAATATTTCACCTAACTTTGACCCTACAATTTTTTTGTCTCCTTGATCAACCACTAACATATTTATGGTCTATTTACTCAATAAAGACCCCTAATTTAATGTTCTATAGCTATTTGACACCTTTAGCTAGTAGAACAAAACTTTCGCACTTTATGCGATTTGGTCCTTTTTCAAAATTAAGCAAGCAATCGCTAAAATTATTTCACCAAAATTTTCATGCACTCATATAATCATGGTATAAGACATAAAGTAACATTAAAAATAATTTCTCTAGCCTTGGAACAGTGGTTTTGAAACCACAGTTCCGACTAGGCCCAAAATCGGGCTGTTACACATAAGAAACACTTAACGAAATAAAATCAATCATGCTTTATTAATTATAATACATATACGAACCATGCTGCAAAATGTCAATCATATCAATATCATTTTTAATCAGGTATTTGAATTATCTAATATGTAACAAAACCATATTGCATGCATTTTACAAATATAATATTCGAACTATAAGAGCATCAAAATTCTTGGTATTTGAAAACCTAAATTAAAAATAAGCATATTTCCTTACTTCATATACCAAACACATATATCACAACATTTATTTGTTTATAACTATTTATTTTATTAGCTAATTATTAAACATGCCAGTTTAATAACACATTTCGTTACTATTTATCTCATTCAAGTGAACAGCTAAAACAAATCCAAATTATGCCTAATTCGGACCATAATAACTCAAATGCATTTTTGCCTAAAACCAATTTACCAAAATCGGACATCACATATATACAAGGCATCAACTAACACAAATTCTAGCCAAAAACATACTAATTCATGCGCATTTCATACTTTATTTTCATTCATCACATAATCAATCACCTAATCAACAAGACAACCATATTAATTTGGCTAAATACATACGGCATCACAAAACATATATATTCTACCTGGCATTAGCCGAATGTAAGTACACATCTTATACCATATTTTATCTCACAAATGACCGAAGTAATTTTATTATTAACAATTTATCGAATACACAATGAATTGCCAAAATTATTCATTCGAACATTTTCCAAATCATAAAACATTATAACACATCATAAACCATATAACATATTTCCCAAAATAAGTTAAGTAACAAGGCCAAAAACACCCCAACCTAAACACTATTTTTAACCAACTTACAAGCCAAATTATACATCAAAACATAGATCATTAATAAACTATACCGAATAGCCAAATTCAAAGGCATAGCTTACTCATACCATGGCAATTGTAAACACATATCATAAGTTCGTTACACCTCCATTAACTACTTCATTCATAAGCCAATTCACAGCTATTAACACAATTCAAAACATACCATTTGATTACTAGCCTATACATGCCATATAACATATTTACAAGCTTCAAAGTACCAAAATAGAGGTTGATAGTGTGATGATGATCCTTGATGATCTCCGAGCTTGAGCTAGCTTTATGTATCTATAAAACAACGAATAAACAGACAAAGTAAGCTTGGACAGCTTAGTAAGCCATAAGCAAATGAATCAACACAAGAACATTCATAATTCATTTCAAAATAGCCAAATCTATTTAATTTCGTACACATATATAATCACATTTCTCATGTAATTCATATGATCACATTATGTATCCACACTTACCTCATTTTTCAATGAACAAATAAACTCCATACTTACCTGAATCATTTAGCTCAAATTCACATTCGGACTCATTTTGACATTGCCCATTGAACCATACAAAATCGTTAAGGATACTCGGAAACACATATATCACAAACAATGCCATATCCCGGATATGGTCTTACATGTTATCACATTTCGATGCCTCTGTCCCAGACAGGGTCTTAAACATTTTCTCACTTCGATGCCAATGTCCTAGACATGGTCTTACACGAATCACACATCAGAAGTCCTAATGTCATGACATACGTATCCTATATTATTCCTATGGTTCGTACGGGGCTTTCGGACGTCGTAATTCAATCAATTCATGCTCGAAACAAGTTCTCCAATGGTTAATTCAATTTGGCACATATGATACATATACATTTGAATTTAACAACATATATTTACTTATGAACTTACCTCGTACGAAAACGAATAGATCGAAATGACTATTCAACAACTTTCGACTTCTCCCAATCCAAATCCGATTTCTTCCTTTCTTGATCTAAATTAATACAATTTAGCTTATTTAATTATATATTCATTCAGTTTCATCTAAAAACACATAAATGGGCATTTTGCATTTTAGCCCCAACTTTTTACATTTTTATAATTTAGTCCTAATTTTAAAACAACACAAAATACACAAAATTTCAACATGTTCATGCTTGGCCAAATTTTCCCTAGGTCCCTAGCAGTCCATTAATTCCATTTATTTCACATTTTGACCCCTCACTTTACAAATTTCACAATTTAATCCTTAATAAGCATTTTTATCAAAAATCACTTAAGTAAAGATAATAATCTATCAACAAATATTTATTTTTCATCATCAAACAACAAAAACATCAAGAAATAATCAATTGAAAAACGGAAATCCTCAACCAATTCGAAAATTTAAGCATGGGCTAGCTAGTATACGAAGCAACAATCTCAAAAACATAAAAATTATCAAAAACATAGCAAAGAACATACCTAAATCAAGCCTCCTAAGTGCCGAACTCAAAAGCTTCAAGATGCTTTCTTTCTTCTCAATATTCGGCCATGAAAAAAAAGATGAACATGCATGTGTTTTTCTTTATGTTTTATTTTATTAATCATTATTACTAAGTTACAAAATTAACCTTTATAATATAATATGAAAACCTTATAATATATACCCATAACCGTACTTTACATAGTTTAATGGTCAAATAACCACATAAGAAACTCATCTTTAATTAATCAAAACAATTAAGCACTTTAACATATAGCATGCTACTTTTACATTTTACGCGATTAAGTCCTTTTATAAAATTAAACAACCAATCAAAAAAATTAAATCAAAAAAATTTCACACATATCAAATAACATGCTGTAAACACCAAAAATAATATGAAAATAATTTAACAACCTCAGATTTATGGTTTCGAAACCACTATTCTGATTTTGCTAAAATCAAGTTGTTACAACAACATCTAGGAGAGTGTTAGAAGAAGTCTGGGGCATGGTGGGTCTACTGAGCATTGAGTGAAGGATTGACCATGTCCTGTTGGTTAGATACAAGCTACAACTCAGACTTAGGGTTTTGGGCAGTTACCTCCTTGAAGTCCTGGTCAGGCTAGGAATGGTGGCTCTAGAGTCATAACTAGTGCATAGGTATAATAGGTCGAGGTTAGAGAGCACTAGGTCAAAATCCAAGGCTAGAAAGCTAAAATTGGTGTATACAGTTAGACGTCCAGAGGATCGTGAAGCATATAATTTCATTGCAAGTACCTTTATGATTCATTCTATGTCGTACTTTGCATTGATTGATATTGGTTCTACTTATTCCTATGTTTTTAGTATGGTGTTTGATAAATTAGGAATTAGATTAGAATAAATTGTTACTAATGTTATTGTTGTGAGTCCATTGGGACAATCCATGGTAGTGAATAAGATCTATAAGAGGTGTCTATTGGAGATTGAGAGTGAGGTGTTTCTGGTCTATTTGATAGAGTTACCCTTTAGGGAGTTCGACTTAATTCTGGGGATAGACTGGTTCGTTGAACATGGTGTAAGGTTGGACTATGCCACTAAAAGGGTGAATCTGAAGGCAACTGATAGAAAAGAGATTGTTGTGGTAGGGGAACAGAGAGATTATCTGTCTAATGCGATATCAATAATGGTAGTGGAGAAATTGGTTCAGAAGGGTTGCAAAGCATATCTGGCTTATGTTCTGATGCAAGTGCGAGTAATCTGGCTATGGATAACATCCATACTATAAGGGAGTTTACAAATTTTTCCCTGATGAACCACCGGGATGACCTAGTAATCAAGAGTTTGAGTTTAGAATTAAAGTGTTTCCTGGAATTGCACTTGTGTCCATTGCTCCCTATCACATGGAACCTAAAGAACTCAAGGAGCTTAAAGTCCAACTTCAGGAGCTCTTGCATCGAGGGTTTATAAGACCCATTATGTCACCTTGGGGAGCCCTGATTTTTTTTGTTAATAAGAAGGATGAAACATTAAGGTTGTGTATTGATTATTGATAGTTGAACAAGTTGACCATTAAAAACAAGATCCTCTACCAATGATCGATGGCTTGTTTGACCAGTTTTGTAGAGTGACAATGTTCTCTAAGATTGATATGAGTTTTGGGTACTATCAAGTGAAGGTAAATAAGTCATTTATGCCTAAGACTGCATTCAAGACTCGATATGGGCACTATGAGTTCCTAATAATGTCATTTGGTTTGACGAATGCTCCTATCGCATTCTTAGATTTGATGAATAAGATATTTCAGCCATTCTTGGATCAATTTTTTATTCTGTTCATTAATGAAACTATGTTTACTCAAAGACTGAAACTGATCATTATTTGCATCTAAGAGTTGTCTTGTAGATTCTTAGAGGAAAAAAACCTTTATATGAGGTTGAGTAACTGTGAGTTTTGGTTAAAAGAAGTGATATTTCTAAGTCATATAGTGTCAGTGGAGGGTATCTCTGTGGATCCAAAAAAGATCAAGGCTATTTTGGAATGGAGGCAAGTAAAGAATGTTTCTGAGAATTAGAATTTTTTAGGGTTATTCAGGTATTATCAAAGGTTTTTTTAGGGTTTTCCTCTTATTGTTGCTCATTTGACAAAGCTTTTGCAAAAGAATGCTCCTTTTAAGTTGGCTGGTGATCAACAAGCTAGCTTTTTTAGATGCTAAATTCTGTGTTGACTCAAGCTCCAATGTTGCTTCAGCCAAGTTGGGGAAGGATTATATAGTGAACAATGATGCATCTCACACTGGCCTTGGATGTTTGTTAATGCAAGGTGGAAAGGTAGTTGCTTATTGATATTTAATAACTTGATATGACAAATTAGACTTTCTCGGTATACTTAAAGAGCTTATTCTTGAGCAAAGTAGCGTCTTTTGCATAGCTTTTCGTAATTTTTAGATTTTAAGTTAATAAGTGAAAATGTCTCATTTTTACACATTTTTTTACCCAATTTGGCCAATAATCCCATTAGGGGGCCTAACGTGTGATTGAGTCTTGTAAGGACGTGTTGGAGGTTGAAAACAAGTAAGAACGACACCAAAGGAAAGGGTATTTTGATATCCACAGCTTGGAATCACGAAACATCAAACAGTACGAAAGATTGGAGACAATCGTTCAATGGTATCACGATATCCATTTTGGGTATCATAAATCCACCCTTCAAAGAAGACCCTAAGGCTCAAAACTGGCCAACATGTCGCAATATGCTCTAGTAGATATCACGACGCAGACATCATGAGGGGGACAAATTTGGAAAAAAAGGGTAATCTTTATCCACCCGATCCACCAATCAAACCAGGCCCATATAGAGGAAATTTTGGCAATGAGAATTCATCAAAATTCAACCCAAAATAGCCAAAATTGGCTGAGGGGGAGAGAGACACACATTATGTAACAACCCATTTTCAATGAAATCAAAATAGTGGTTTTCGGACCACAAAAGGTTGAAATATTTATTTTATTATTATTTTATTGTCTAAAGCATGTTAATAGAGTCATATGAAAATTTCGTTAAGAAATTTAATCGTTTGTATGCTCAATTTGATAAAAAAGGACTAAATCGCGTATAGTACAAAACTGGAGTTCTACAAGTTAAAGGGAATTAATAGCTACGAAATTAAATGATTGGAGGGTTTATGTCGTAATTAAACCATTGACATGTTGAGTGGACAAATATGAACATTAATTAAGTGATTTTAAAGGTAAATAATTAATGTTAAAATGGTAAATTAAGAAATATATGTTAGTAAAATAAAAAAAAGACAAAAGCTACAATCTTTTCTATCTTATTCCATCAAAAAACCAAAGAAAGAAACCTCCATGGATTCATGCTATGTTCGGCCAAGCTTGGAAGCTCAATTGGTGAGTGAATTTTGCTCCGTTTTTAATGATTTTTTTTAAGCCGTTGTAGCTTAACCTAGCTAGCCTAGGGATTAATTTGTGAAATTGTTAAAGTATTAGGGTTTTACCATTGATGAATGTGTATGTGTTTTGATGTTTGATGGTAAAACATGAATGGTTGTTGTTAGATAGAGTATATTTGTTAAATGATTTTGAATGAAATTGCAAATTAGGGATTAAATTGAGAAATATGATAAATTGTATGGTAAAACTATGAATATGTGAAATATATGGGCTGCTATAAGTATTTTTAATATTCGACGAGGCTTGGATAGGGATAAAATTGAATGAATTTCATTTTACGAGCCTAGGGACTAAATTGTAAAGAAGTCAAACGTTTAGGGGAAAAATAGTAATTTTGCCATAACATGAAATTGGATTAAATTGAAACGAATAAGTATTAAAGTGGTTAAATTTGATTATACATAGATCAAGAAAAGGTATGTTCAAAATTAGATCAGGGAAAAAACAAAGCAGGGGATTGATCGCTCGATTTTCTCCGTATTAATTTAAGGTAAGTTCATATGTTAATAAGCATTAAAGTAGTTGTGTTTTAAATACTTTATTATTTCATTCCTGATGAATACGACGACACAAAATATTCGATAAAGATTTGGTGGCGTATGAGATCCTGGTTGAAACTTAGGAATAGATAGGATACAAATGACATGTCATTAGGGTTACCTTGTTTTGGGCGCCGGTCCGTACATTCTATCGGTGTCTGAGTTTTTCAGCGTGTGTTGCGGTTACTCGTCAGCTTGTACGAGCAGCACCGTGTAGTTACGTCTTGACCGTCAGCTTGTGTGAGCAGGCCCAGTGATAGCTCGAGAGGGAGCATTTATATGAGACAGTGATGGTTTCGACCATGTATTGTTACTTAATGTGACAGTCCTAATTCGACCCTAGTCGGAATGTGGTTTCAAGGCCACAAGACCGAGTCCCAAAATTTATTTAAAAATTTGGTTGCATATCCTCTATGTGTATTAGTGCATGTGTGAAAATTTGATGTTTTAATTTAGACTTATGAATGTGAATTTCATGTGATTGACTTAGTTGAGAACTTAAGAAAATATGATAGGGGGATATGTAAGGACCAAATAATAACAAAGTGAGGAAACTTGAGTTTTCGTGTCAAATTGCCTAAAAACCCAAGTAGTGGCCGGCCAAGCCATGATGCCCATCCACTAGGTTGAATTTCAATGCAATTCTTTTATTAGTTAGAAATTAAAATAAATTAAAGAAAGGAATTGAAAAGAAAAGATGAATAAAATAAGGAAGGAAGAGGGAGTATTCATCTTCTTTCTTTTCTTGCAATTGCCGTGAGTTAGGAGAAGGAAAGAAGAAATGCTCTAGACATTCGGCCAACTCAAAAGGGGCTGATTAAGGTAGGACTTATGTTACTTTTACTAAATTCTTGTGAAAATCTAGTTAGTAGCCAATGTCTTATTACAACCCATATGTTAGTTTTCTACCTAAAAGGGTACTTAGATGGCATATGGTTAGGAAGAGGTAAATGCTAAGAGTATGGTGCTTTTGATGTTGTGAATGGAGTAGTGGAATAGTAAAAGAAAATTTATGTAGAAATGTGGTATATGTGGATTTATAGGATGTTACAAATAGATGTGAAGCCATGCTAGATTAGGAAAAATTCGGTCAAGTGTTCATGAGATGAAATTTTGTGTTTAGGTGAATTAAAGATGATAGTATAGTTGATATCATATATATATGTATGCATATTCGGCCATCAAATTAAGAGCATAGGTGATGTTGAGTCTAAGTTTTGCAAATTCGGCCATATATATATATGCATGTGTGATTGGATTATTGATAGTAGGATGATAGCATATGGTTATTAGCCGAACAGCTCAAAAACATATGGTAGGAAGATAAGAATTAGTCATGTATCTCCTATGATATGAAATCATTAATATTTTGATATAAATATTTAGCAAGACAGTTAAACTAGTTAATTTATTGATTAAGCTCAAGAAGTTAAAGAAGGAGAATCAAGCAAAGGCAAAGGAAAGAACATCGAGTAGTCGAGTTGGAACCGTTTTACCCAACACAAGGTAAGTTATTAAGCATATATTTTGTATTGATTTAAATAATCATAATACTTATGTACTTCTGCCGAATGGGATGATATATAAATGCATGTAGTGATAAAATTATCGATTGTAAAAAGAAGTGTGATGTATTGAGTTGTTGATTTCGGCACTAAATGTGCGGGTATAAACATTTACGATAATGAGATTGGCACTAAGTGTGCGAGTTTAATTGTATAGCACTAAGTGTGCGAGTTTGACTATTAAGCACTAAGTGTGCGGACTTACTATATATTTTCGAATAATTATTAACGCTAAGTGTGCGACTTTATCGAGTAAATCATGGATAGCGGAATGAGTAGATATTTTGAGTTCATAAGGAATAGACGTTATGTTTATATTTGGAACTGAGCTTGGTAAGTCTTGAACCTATGTGGTGATTATATTTGAAGTTAGGAACATAAGATTATTGTGGAATAGATGAAATGCTATTATTAGTATAATCTAAACGAAAATAAAATGATGTATGGAAATGCATCAAATATCATATCGAATATCATACGAGATGTCAATGGAGGCTTGGCTAGTTGAGAGCATGTAATGATAAATGTGCGTGAAATTATAGCATAGTCGGTATGGATGGAGTACCTAATCTTGCATTATTTGTTTTCTTTTATGATATTTTATAAATGGACAGCAGTGTAATGCTTATGACTTACTGAGTTATATACTCATTCGGTGTGTTTATTTCACTTATTTAGGTTCCTTTGATCCATTTTTGTGTGCTCGGGACCATTGTCGAAGTCATCACACCAGCTTGCAACTTTTTGGTATCTTCTTCTTAGTTGGTCTAAGAGAACATTTCGGCATGTATAGGCTATTATGTTTTGTTTGAACTTTGGTATGTATAATTTTAGCCATGCGAAAATGGCATAAAGGTTAAGTTGGATTTGGTCTTATGATACTTAGTTATAAGCAATAGTTAAAGTCTATTTGATTATTATGCCGTTTGTCATGGCTAATTATTTCCGGTGTTACAATCATGATATGGTTATTGAGTAGTAAGGAAATGCTTGGTAATGATTAGCCTTTGGTATGGCTAGTCATGATCATACTTGGTGATATGTTTGTTAAATTACTCTAATAGGTAAAATTTTACTCTAATAATAGATGCAGACAGTAGTAGTGATGTGAAATTGAAAAATCACTAAAAATAGTAGAAATGGAATTAAATAATGAATAAATTATGGAATCGAAGCTTGATGAGTCTATTTTCACATGGAAGAAGTAAAACAAGAATATGTGCTATATTGTATGAGATATTTAAAATCCTGTGAAACAGGGTCAGAACGATTTCTGGATCCCCTGTTCCGAATTTGGAAATTCACCATAATTTCTACAAAGATAATTAGAAGTCATACCTTATATGTACAGATTCCTTATTGAGTCTAGTTTTATTAGGGACAAACGGAATTGTGATTGAATCTCTGTACAGAGAGATATCTGGTTCATAATACATAGAGGTCAGAGTAGTCGAACCCTGAAATGGGGGAGACTTTAACTAATAAACTGTACTAATTGGACAGACCAAAAATTGTGGAAAACTTTTAGTAGATAGATATATGAGTCTAGTTTCAGGAAATATTTTCGGAATTAAATTTCGAGTTTCAGAACTCAAGATACGAATTTTTAAGTGACTATAACGCAGATTGACAGTTTGTCTGGGAGTTTTAAAATAAATTGTTTGAGCTGTATAAGTGATGAATTAAGCCAAATTACACCTCGTGTTCGATCCGGTGACGGCCACAGTTTCGAGGTGTTACACTTAATGTGTGAATTCCTGAGTATCTGATAGTATTCCAAATGGTTCAACGACTATATTGATGGTATGAAATAATAAGAGATTGATACGTATCATTCCAGGTATGTATGTGAATTATATAAGTATTGAATCTATGAAATTTAGAAATTTTATGTCGAACCTTATAGATGAATATGTGTTAGGTTTATGGATTAAATTGAGTTGCATTATGACATGTTTAATTACCTAAATTATGATTAAATGGTATGTTGTACTTATGACACATACGAGTTACTAAGCTTAATAGCTTACTCTGTTTACTTTTTCGTGTTTTATAGTGATTTCGAAGCTTGCTCAGATTAAAAGTTGTCGAAGATCTCATCAAACTATCCAACTGTTGTTTCGGTACTTTTGGATTTAATGTATTTTGGTTATATGACATGTATAGATCATTTGGTTGATGAAAGCCTCTATGTTTTGGTTATGTAATTAGTCATTTAATATGGCTTGATTTGGTATATGATGGTATGTAAACATGTGAGATTAGTCTCATCTTGTATGTATTTGGATTGTCATTGAAATTCCTTGATTTCGATTTGGAATTTTGAGCATCATGTGGATGAGATTGAGAAATGGCATATTGAATGTGGGTTAGGAACAAAAGTGCATATATATGCATTTGACCATTTAGGTAACTTTTGGTAGTGCTAATGGTATGATTTTGAGTGGTCAATTGTGATGTTTATGAGCATTTTTGGTTGTTGGTAAAGGTATTGCATGATTTGAACTTGAATTTTGGTTAGTTTGAATGTTCATTGATGATATAGTCATAGGCTATTTGATGTGTTTAGGTTGTTACAAATTTGGGTGAGAAATATGGATTGAAACATAGCCTATTTTTGTCCACACGAGCAGAGACACGGACGTGTGTCTCAACCGTGTGTGACACATGGCTAGGTGACATGGTCATGTGTCTGCTCGTACTTATATAGAAATTAAGTCAGTATCTTCACACGGTCTAGGACACGGACGTGTGGCTTGGCCATATGGCACAAGTCAATAGACCCTTCAGTTTTCACACGGCCTAGCACATAGCCCTACACACGGGTATGTGAGGCCATTTCGAAGGTTACATGGGCTAATCCAACGGGCATGTGGTTGGCTGCGTGACCCAAGTCAGAGTTACACTAGATCAAACACGGGCTGGGACATGACCATGTGATCCCATTTCGAATGTCCACACGGCCTGTGACATGGGCGTGTCTCTTGGCCATATGAGGCACACGTCTTATCCACACGGGCATGAGTCCCCTGCACTTTGAAAATTTTTTATGTTTTTCTAAAAAATTATTAAGTATTCGATTTAGTCCCGAACCACTTCTAATGTTTATTTCAAGCCCCGAGGGCTCGTGTTAGGGACTATGTGACTGTATTTGAATGACATTTGTATAAATTTGAGAAATGAATGTGAAATGTATGATTATTGAATAAATAAGTCTAGTAATGCTTCGTAATCCTATTCCGGTGATGGATACCGTTATATGCGTTAGGGGTGTTACATTTATTGGTATCAGAGCTACGACTTAGTCGATTCTCGGACTAACATAACGTGTGTGAGTCTAGCTATACATGCCATTTTTAACCTGTGATAGTGTGATATCTCATGATAGTTTTAAATTATGTTTTGATATAGTAATGGATCCCAATCAAGTAGTTTCTGATGATGTAAAGAGTAATGTGCCAGCCTCCATTCACGGGGTAGCACCGTTTGGATCGAGACTTTTATCTGAGGGTCGTGGAGGGGTGGCCAAGGAAGCCATCTTCCAAATGATGAACAAGTAGTTCTTTGAGTTTGCCCGAATGAATCCGACTGCTCAGCAACCTCCAGCCCCACCTATTCCTCAACCGGTTCCCATAACTCCTTAAGGTTTGCACCCTTTACGTATGAGAGAGCCACATGTTGATAAAATTCGAAAGTATGGGGCTGAAGATTTTAGAGCTACAGTTGATGATGATCCTAAGAGAACCTAGTTTTGGCTTGAGAATACAATTCAAGTTTTTGATGAACTCTATTTTACGCCAGCGAATGTGTTATGTAACGCCCTAATTTTTGAAATTTTTCGGGTTTCTGTGATTATAGGTAAATTTTAAAATTTTGGTGTTCTGAATATTGGGATTGTGTTTAAATGTGTTAGTGGGCCTTTAGAAGGCCCAAGCCTAAGTTAAACATAGTAAAATATCAAGGTTGGATTTTAAGTGAATAGAAGACTTAGTTAAGTGGGCTTTTAAGAAGAACTTCGTAAATTACGACACAAATAAGGCCTTGGTAAAGTGGCAAGGTGGCGCCACTAAGTTCCTAAAAAAAAAGGCGTCTGGAAAGGAATCAAAGGTCCAGGGTTCAAGTTGCAAGGTAGGCATATTGTTACTTTTTAATTTTAGGCATGTGCCGGGCATGTGATCAATTAAGTGACTTTCAGCAAGGGCCTTAGGGAGGTTGGGCCGATTGTTTTAGTTGATATTAGGGTTAGGTTCTTTTCTTTTTCTATCTTGGAGAATTAGGGTTAGCCACCTGAAAGTTTCACTGTCATTCATCCTTTCTGAGTTCTAACAAAAGCCGAAAACGCAAATTCCTTCTCCTTGGTGCCAATTTCTTCTTCCTCTCTTGTTCCTCCATTTTCTTTCTTCTTTTTTGCTTTTTCTTCTATCCGAAACCTTCTGATCACCTTACTCACCTCCTCTATCAATCCCATCGTCCATAAAACCTCCATAGTCGATTGCCATAAAAGCCAAAATCCCGAAAACTCACTTCTTGTACCGATTTCTCAAAGCCAAAATCCTTCAGTTATTTTTATTCTTTTTTATCAACTTTCATCTTCTCTAAACCCTTAGTATTTGTCGGCAACATTACTTCAAAGTTATAGCCTCAAATCGTCATCTTCTTCATCACTTAAAAAGCCGAAAAACCATAGATTAGGGACTTATAGCTGAAACTTCAGATCTCCTGGATTCGAGTTCTACTATCGTTTGAAGGATAGATCTGTAGTAGATCTACGTAGAAATAAAAGAGGAATAAGTGGTAAGTGCTCATCACCTCAGATCTAGTCTTATTTTACAATTTAGAAAAGCCGAAGTCCTTAAAATCTAGGGAGGCTGTCAATTTGGGAATAGGGCTTTAAGGGTCTTTAACTGATGATTTCTTTTGGTGATTAGTGTCTTCTAGAGGTTTGATAGAAGGCTTGGATCTTTGGAACAACTAGACTTAGATCTAGTCATCGGTTTTAGGCAAAAAGGTAAGATTCTAAAGGCTTTAGGGGCATGGTTCGAATATGGGTTGCTGAATATTGGGATTGGTTGTTGTGGGTTGCAATCTAAGAATTGTGGTAATTAATTATAGGACATCGTAAGGGATCTCAGTAGCAGTCATCGCGAAATGGGTGTGTATTGAACACCCTCTCATAGTTCAATTCGGTAAATGACGAAATGCCAAAATTCTGGCATTTCATGGGCTTGTGAGTGTACGAGTGCTCACAAGACGTCTAGAGATCATTAGATCTGAAATCGAAAGTGGTAAGTTAGTCGTGTGTGAAGTTTCGTACACTTCGGTAATTAGGCCTCGATAGGTTAAAACTGGGCCCAATGGGCTTACGGGCCCATACGGGTAAATAATAAAAATATATAATATAAAAAAAGGCAATAAGTATGTTTTGTTAGACTATAGAATCGAAACTGCTTAAACCGGTAAACTGGTCATAAAACTTGAATTAAATGGGCTTAAATTGCTAATGGACACTGTAGGGCCCATTAGGGGTTTTAGGGTCCAATGGCTAAAATTGTAAAATTGAGATCAATAAATTACTGCGATGACAAATGGGCTAGTAAGGACCGTAACATTCACGAGAACCCTTAAAACTAATAAAATTACTGAAATACCTTTATAGGTGGAAAGTTTACAGTTTTACTCCTAGGGTTAAGGTTGACTTGAATGCATGTTTGACTATTACTATTTACTGCATGCCATGTTATTATTATCTGATGCATGGGACTGGGTTATTGATGGAGGAAGTACTGAAAGTGGCTTGACCGCGTATTGGAGGCTTTGCCTCAACTTACTGCAATCTGAGCAGCTATGCTGCAACTGTGGAGTGTAGGGCTGGGTGGGTTGAGCTATTCCCCACATGGAGTGGAGGGCTGGTACAGGTGGAGTGTAGCGGTTGGTTATAGGCTGGGTTGGGCTTGCATACACGAATTTGTCTGTTCTACTATAGAATGGGCCTACGGGCCATACTGTTATCTGAAAAGGGGCTAAGGCCCAGTTTATCGTATTCTAGAAAGGGCTTCGGCCCAGTACCCGCGGTTATCTGAATAGGGCTTAGGCCCAATGGGCTTGAGCTGACTTGGGCTTTGGATGGGTTTTCCATATACACTGAGTTTTCCAAACTCACCCCCTTTCTCTTCCATCCTTGTAGGTGAGCCCTAGTTGGTGGACTTGGAGCTGGGCAGGATTTAGAGTGGCCACGAACATTAAATTTCTGGTTTTAAATAAGTTTCAAGTAGCTTCCTTTTAAATTTCGCATTTATTTTTGATTATTTCTATTTTGGTTAAAGTTGTAATAAGGCCGCTCTATTATTTTTATTTTGGGTTTTTAAATTAATTAAATCGTTTTCGACTTGAGATTCACTTCACTTAAATTGATTCCTTGAAATTGGTTAACTCTTTGTTTATCAAAAATTACTTGTTTCAAACTGACACGACAACCAAACTTCTTCGAAACGAAACTTTTGAAATTACAACAAAAGTCACGTTTTTCTAAACCTTTAACAATCAATAATGGATAGGACTTAAACTAGTGAATCGGAACATTTCTCTTAAAACTTCATTAATGGTTTTTGCAAAGCTCACCCAAACTTTAGTAAACGAGGTAACTTGGGTAGTGGTAGGTAATGTGACACACCGGATTCGGCCGTAACGTCTAGGTCGTGTTTGTGGTGTTACATTTAGTAGTATCAGAGTCTGGTTGCAACAACTCGGCTGTGGATCAGGTCCAAAAATGTTTTCAAAACTTTAAGCCCAAAGAGGGTATTTTTGGAAAAATCTGACTTTTGAAAACAAATTTTCTGGTTAAAGGAGATAAATTTTCAAACTTGGTTTCTTTAAATCAAATGTTTGAGAAATGGATTTTAAAAAGGCCTAAATCTTTTACGTTTGTCTGAAATTTGATAAGGTGGCACACTGAATCCCCAACACCAAGTCTGTAAGTATCTTTCTGCTCTATATATATGCTGTACTATTCTAAAAATAATATTGTAGATAGTACTAAGCCTTAGATATAGTACTATAGATAAGGTAGTATTAAGGCTACAAAACTGAGACTGTAGCGTAAACTAAGCCCTAGGAAACTGAGACAGTAGCTAAACTGCGATTGCGCGAGAACAACTCTAAAACTTTATCTGTTCATAAGATATGCTGTAATAAACAATTGAAACAGTAAACTAATGTCATAAAATTCGTAATCAGATAAATCAATATGAGTACGAGAGCTGCTCGAGGAAGAGGCCGTGGTCGCAGCCGTGGTAGTACTCAAGCTGGATCTTCGTCTTCTAAACACATGCCAGCTGGTGAGGCACGACCACCACCGGTGGATGATAATGGGCCGTATGATCGGGCCGCAGGGGACGACGCTCTGTCCCAGGCCATGTTGAGAGTTTTGAAAAGGGTGGCCGGAGCTAATATCGGGCCCATGAATAGGGGGTCCATTTCTGAGCGACTTCGGGGAAACAGAGCGGAGGGCGTATCTGGAGTAGCCCCAAATGTGGCTGAGTACTGGCTGGAAGCCACGGAGCAGATTATGGATGACTTGAACGGCTCAGTGGAGCAGAAGTTAAAAGGAGCGGTGTCATTGCTGCGGGACGAGGCGTATCAGTGGTGGATCACTGTGAGAGAGGGTACCCCAGCGGAGAGTGTAACATGGGAGTTGTTCAAGCAGTCCTTCAGGGCGAAATATGTAGGAGCTAGCTATGTGGATGCACGTAGAAAGGAATTCTTGAACCTGACCCAGGGTAGTAAGGCCGTTGCTGAATATGAGGCAAAGTTTCTGCGATTGAGCCGGTACGCTAGTGGCATTACCTCCACTGAATATGAGCACAGTGTTCGTTTTGAGGATGGCCTCAGGGATGAGTTAAGGGTGCTGATAGCTTCGCAGAGAGAGCGTGATTTTGCTGCACTGGTAGAGAAGGCTAAGAGAGCCGAAGAGGTGAAGCAAGACGAATGAAAGAACCGCGATAGGGATTGAAACCGATTCAGGAAGGATGCTAGACCAGCTGGTGCTGTAAACCGGAATGTTAAGAGAGCTAGGATGGAGGAACCAGTTCGAGTAGTTCCAGTGAACACAGTTAGACCTCAAGCTTGTGGAGATTGTGGCAGAGTGCATCTGAGGGAATGTTGGAAGCGTACTGGGGCTTGTCTTCATTGTGGGTCAAAGGAACATAGGATCAGGGATTGTCCTAGGAAGCCAGCCCAGACTCAAGTCGCTGAGCAAGGGGCTGTGAAACCTGTGCAATCAACGCGAGGTGGACCGCTGCCACCGAGATGTCATGGACAAGTTCGCGGTGGCAATGACCGTGGACGTGGGGCACCTGGCAGGGGTGCTGTTAATGCTGAGGCTCGTCAGCCAGCTTTGGTATATGCTGCTCGTCGCTGCGAGGAGGGTGACGCACCTGATGTCATAACTGGTACGTTTTTTATCACTGGCATACCTTATACTACTCTGATAGATGTGGGGTCAACTCATTCGTATGTTGCATGTGACATTTCTGGGGCATTGGCTGTACACTTTGAGGAGACTGTGTGTGGGGTAACTGTGATAAGTCCTTTAGGTCACTCGGTTAAGGTAGAGAAACTCTTTAGGGAGGTGCCTTTAGAGACTCAAGGTAGGATTTTCTGTGGAGACTTGATAGAGTTACCGTTCAGAGAATTCGATTTGATCCTAGGGATGGACTGGTTGACAAAGCATAGGGCAACTCTGGATTGTACAGTTAAGAGGATGGTGTTAAGCACTATCGAGGATGAAGAGGTAATGATTATTGGAAAACGAAGAGATTACTTGTCCAATGTAGTATCGGCTTTGGGGGCTGAGAAACTGATGCGTAAGGGATGCGAGGCATATTTGGCTTTTGTAAGCCAAGCTGAAACTGAGGATCTGACTGTGGAGACAGTCAGAACTGTTAGAGAATTTCAAGATGTTTTCCCAGAAGAGCTTCCTGGATTACCTCCGAATCGAGAAGTCCGGTTTGGAATCGATTTGCTGCCTGGAACAGCTCCAGTGTCCATCGCACCCTATACGATGGCACTGAAGGAGTTAGTGGAACTGAAAGCTCAAATCCAAGAGTTGTTGGATAGAGGCTTCATTAGACCAAGTGTGTCTCCATGGGGAGCACCGGTCCTATTTGTGAAGAAAAAGGACAGGACGATGCGTATGTGCATCGATTATCGCCAGTTGAACAAACTGACGATAAAGAACAAATACCTACTGCCTAGAATTGACGATCTATTTGACCAACTTAAAGGAGCTTCGGTATTTTCCAAGATTGACCTTCGGTCTGGATACAAATGAGCTAAGGGTAAAGGAAGTGGATATTCATAAGACAACATTCAGAACTCGATATGGTCATTACAAGTTTCTAGTTATGCCGTTTTCGTTGACGAACGAACCTGCAGCTTTCATAGATCTGATGAATCGAGTATTCCAACCTTACTTAGACCGATTCGTGGTCATTTTTATCGATGATATTCTGGTATATTCGGAAATTGAGGAGAAGCATGATGAGCATCTACGTATTGTGCTGCAAGTGCTGAGGGAGAAGCAACTTTATGCGAAGTTTAGTAAGTGTGAATTCTAGTTGCGAGAAGTGACTTTTCCAGGTCATGTAGTTTCTGCCAAATGAATTAGAGTGGATCCTCAGAAAATTGAGGCAGTTTTGGAATGGAAACCACAGAAGTCAGTATCAGAAATTCAGAGTTTTCAGGGTCTGGCAGGCTATTACAAAAGGTTTGTAGAGGGATTTTCTCTGACTGCTGCACCATTGACAAAACTGTTAAGGAAAGGAGTAGCATTTTTCTGGACTAAAAAATAGCAGAAAGCTTTTGATCAGTTGAAAAAGGTATTGACTGAGGCGCCAGTGTTGATTCAACCAGAGTCTGGGAAGGACTTCACTGTGTACAGCGATGCGTCGCATGTGGGGTTAGGATGCGTACTGATGGAAGAGGGTAAGGTGGTCGCTTATGCTTCGCGACAGCTTAAGCCTCATGAAGCGAACTACCCTACGCAGGATTTAGAGCTAGCAGCAGTGATCTTCGCGTTGAAAATATGGAAACATTACTTATATGGAGAAAAGTGTATTATATACACTGACCATAAGAGCCTAAAGTATCTGTTGACTCAGAAAGAGTTAAACCTTAGGCAACGAAGATGGATAGAGTTGCTTAAGGATTGCGACTGTTCGATTGAGTACCACCCAGGTAAGGCTAATGTGGTGGCTGATGCTTTGAGTCGAAGGGTTGTTGCTGATTTGAGAGCCTTGTTTGCACGTTTGCATCTGTTCGATGATGGAAGTCTGTTGCCAAAATTACAAGTGAGGCCTACTTGGACTGAACAGATTAAAGAAAAATAGTTGGAGGATGATTCGTTAGTTCTTAGATTTCGGTAAGTTAAGAATAGTGAGAATGAGGATTTTGGACTGAATACTGATGGAGTTCTGTGCTTCCGTGGTAGAGTTTGTATTTCGAAAGACCCTGAATTGAGGCGGTCAATTCTAAAAGGGGCTCATGGTGGACCTTGTGCTATGCATCCTTATATCGAGACCTACGAGAAGTGTACTGGTGGACTGGACTAAAACGAGAGGTGACTGAATTGGTTTGGAAATGTCTGGCGTGCCAGCAAGTTAAGGCTGAGCACCAATTGCCTTCTAGATTACTGTAACCGGTGAAAATTCCACTATGGAAGTGGGAGAGGGTAACTATGGACTTTGTGAGTGGGCTACCTTTGACACCCACCAAGAAAGATTCTGTGTGGGTAATCGTGGATAGGTTAACGAAATCTGCTCATTTCATACCTGTTCGTACTGATTACTCACTGCAAAAGTTGGCCAAGTTGTATGTGGCGGAGATAGTGCGACTGCATAGGGTGCTAGTGTCGATTATTTCTGATCGAGATCCTAGGTTTACATCTCGGTTCTGGCAAAAGTTGCAGGAGGCATTGGGTACAAGATTGGATTTCAGTACTGCTTTTCACCCTCAGACAGATGGACAGTCGAAAAGAGTTATTCAAGTTTTGGAGGATACGTTAAGAGGTAGTATCATCGATTTTCGTGGTAGTTGGGAGGACTACTAACTATTGGCGGAGTTTGCGTACAACAACAGCTACCAAGCAAGTATTCAGATGGCTCCATATGAGGAACTTTATGGGAAAAGATGTCGTACGCCTACGTGTTGGACAGAGTTGGGTGAACGACAAGTGCTTGGACCGAAATTAGTGGTAGATACTGAAAGTAAGGTTAAGTTGATAAGAGATCGATTAAAGGAGACATCTGATAGACAAAATTCGTATATAGATCTAAAGCATAAAGAGATTGAGTTCGCTGTTAGGGATATGGTTTTCTTGAAGGTTTCACCTTGGAAGAAGATCCTAAGGTTTGACAAGAAAGGCAAACTGAGTTCGCGGTTTATAGGGCCTTATCGGGTTCTTAAACGGGTAGGGCCAGTAGCATATCAGTTAGAGTTACCACTGGAGTTGGACAGAATCCATGACGTCTTTCATGTGTCCATGTTGAGACGGTATCAATCGGATCCTTCACATGTTGTGCCAGTGGAGGAGATTGAAGTAAAGACTGATTTAACCTTTGAGGAGGAACCCGTGTAAATTTTAGATCGAGTGGTTAAAGTTTTAAGAAGGAAGTCGATTCCGTTGGTGAAAGTACTGTAGCGTAATCATGGAAGGGAAGAGGCTACTTGGGATTTAGAAGAGACTATGCGTCAACAATACCCTCAATTATTTGGATCAGGTAAATTTCGAGGTCGAATTTTTTTTAAGAGGGGTAGAGTTGTAACGCCCTAATTTTCGAGATTTTTCGGGTTTTTGTGATTTTAGGTAACTTTTGAAATTTTGGAGTTCTGAATATTGGAATTGTGTTTAAATGTGTTAGTGGGCCTTTAGAAAGCCCAAGCCTAAGTTAAACATGGTAAAATATCAAGGTTGGATTTTAAGTGAATAGGAGACTTGGTTAAGTGGGCTTTTAAGAAGAACTTCGTAAATTATGACACATATAAGGCCTTGGTAAAGTGGCAACGTGGCGCCACTAAGTTCCTAAAAAAAAGGCGTCTGGAAAGGAATTAAAGGTCCAGGGTTCAAGTTGCAAATTAGGCATATTGTTACTTTTTAATTTTAGGCATGTGCCGGGCATGTGATCACTTAAGTGAATTTCGGCAAAGGCCTTAGGGAGGTTGGGCCGATTGTTTTAGTTTATATTAGGGTTAGGTTCTTTTCTTTTTCTATCTTCGAGAATTAGGGTTAGCCACCTGAAAGCTTTCACTGTCATTCATCCTATCTGAGTTCTCACAAAAGCCAAAAATGCAAATTCCTTCTCCTTGGTGCCGATTTCTTCTTCCTCTCTTTTTCTTCCATTTTCTTTCTTCCTTTTTGCTTTTTCTTCTAGCAGAAACCTTCTGATCACCTTACTCACCTCCTCTGTCAATCCCATCCTCCACAAAACCTCCATAGCTGATTGCCATAAAAGCCGAAATCCTAAGAACTCACTTCTTGTGCCGATTTCTCCAAGCCAAAATCCTTCAGTTATTTTTGTTCTTTTTGATCAACTTTCATCTTCTCTAAACCCTTAGTATCTGTCGGCAACATTACTTCAAAGTTATAGCCTCAAATCGTCATCTTCTTCATCACTTAAAAAGCCGAAATACCATAGATTAGAGACTTAGAGCCGAAACTTCAGATCTCCTGGATCCGAGTTCTACTATCATTTAGAGGATAAATCTGCGTAGAAATCAAAGAGGAATAAGTGGTAAGTGCTCATCACCTCAGATCTAGTCTTATTTTACAATTTAGAAAAGCTGAAGTCCTAAAATCTAGGAAGGCTATCGATTTGGGCATAGGGCTTTAAGGGTCTTTAACTGATGATTTCTTTTGTTGATTAGTGTCTTCTAGAGGTTCGATCAAAGGCTTGGATCTTTGGAACAACTAGACTTAGATCTAGTCATCGATTTTCGGCAAAAAGGTAAGATTCGAAAGGCTTTAGGGGCATGGTTCGAATATGGGTTGCTGAATATTGGGATTGGTTATTGTGGGTTGCAATCTAAAAAATTGTGGTAATCAATTGTAGGACATCGTAAGGGATCTCAGTAGCAGTCGTCGCGAAACAAGTGTGTATCGAACACCCTCTCATAGTTCAATTTGGCAAAAGCTGAAATACCGAAATTCCAGCATTTTGCGGGCTTGTGAGTGTGCGAGTGCTCACAAGATGTCTAGAAATCATTAGATCTGAAATCACAAGTTGTAAGTTAGTCGTGTATGAAGTTTCGTGCACTTCAGTAATTGGGCCTTGATAGGTTAAAACTGGGCCTAATGAGCTTACGGGCCCATACAGGTAAATAATAAAAATATATATAATATAAAAAAAGGCAATAAGTATGTTCTATTAGACTGTAGAATCGAAACTGCTTAAATTGGTAAACTGGTCATAAAACTTGAATTAAATGGGCTTAAATTGCTAATGGACACTGTAGGGCCCATTAGGGGTTTTAGGGCCCAACGGCTAAAATTGTGAAATTGAGATCAATAAATTACTGCGATGACAAATGGGCTAGTAAGGACCGTAACATTCATAAGAACCCTTAAAACTGATAAAATTACTGAATTACCTTTATAGGTGGAAAGTTTACAGTTTTACTCTAAGGAGTAAAATTACTGATATACCCTTAGGGTTAAGGTTGACCTGAATGCATGTTTGACTGTTACTGTTTATTGCATGCCATGTTATTATTATCTGATGCATGGGACTGGGTTATTGATGGAGGAAGTGCTGAAAGTGGCTTGACCACGTACTAGAGGCTTTGCCTCAACTTACTGATATCTGAGCAGCTATGCTGCAACTATGGAGTGTAGGGCTGGGTAGGTTGAGCTATTCCCCACATGGAGTGGAGGGCTAGTACGGGTGGAGTGTAGCGGTTGGTTATTGGTTGGGTTGGGCTTGCATACACGAATATGTCTGTTCTATTCTGTTCTGGAATGGGCCTACGGGCCATACTGTTATCTAAAAGGGGCTAAAGCCCAGTTTATCGTATTCTGGAAAGGGCTTCAGCCCAGTACCCGTAGTTATCTGAATAGGGCTTAGGCCCAGTGGGCTTGAGCTGACTTGGGCTTTGGATGGGTTTTCCATATACACTGAGTTTTCCAAACTCACCCCCTTTCTCTTCCATCCTAGCAGGTGAGCCCTAATTGGTGGACTTGTAGCTGGGCGGGATTCAGAGTGGCCACGAACATTAAATTTCTTGTTTTAAATAAGTTTCAAGTAGCTTCCTTTTAAATTTCGCATTTATTTTTGATTATTTCTATTTTGGTTAAAGTTGTAATAAGGCCACTCTATTATTTTTATTTTGGGTTTTTAAATTACTTAAATCGTTTTCGACTTGAGATTCACATCACTTAAATTGATTCCTTGAAATTGGTTAACTCTGGGTTTATCAAAAATTACTTGTTTCAAACCGACACGACAACCAAACGTCTTCAAAACGAAACTTTTGAAAGTACAACAAAAGTCACATTTTTCTAAACCCTTAACAATCGATAATGAATAGGACTCACACTAGTGAATCGGAACATTTCTCTTAAAACTTCATTATTGGTTTTTGCAAAGCTCACCCAAACTTTAGTAAACGAGGTAACTTGGTTAGTGGTAGGTAATGTGACACACTGGATTTGGCCGTAACGTCTAGGCCGGGTTTATGGTGTTACATGTTAAATGTGCTGTATCACTTCTGAGAGATACTGCATACCAGTGGTGGAGCACTTTAGTATCTGTGGTACTGAGAGAATAGGTCACTTGGGAATTTTTCAGACTGAGTCCAAAAAGAAATATATAAGTTAGCGGTTTCTTAATCAAAAGCACAAAGAATTTCTAGAATTGAAACAGGGCCGTATGACCGTAATCGAGTACGAAAGAGAATTCGTGAGACTGAGTAAGTATGCTCGAGAATGTGTTTCCACTGAGGAAATTATGTGTAAGCAGTTTGAAAACGGGTTGAATGAAGATATCAAGCTTTTAGTTGGAATTCTAGAATTAAAAGAACTTGTTGTTTTGGTCGACAAAGACTGCAAAGCCGAGAAGCTTAGCAAAGAAAATAGAAGAGCCTATTCTGAGGCTAGAGACTCGAGAAAGAAGTCAATGAGTAAACCCTATCATTCTTCTTCAAAGAAATCAAGGGATTCTTATAACCGTCTGACTGCTTCATTGGCGTATTCAAACACAGATCGTGGGAAGCAACACACGAGTCCAAAAGCTTAAGCCACTTAGTATCGAGTGTTGGTAGTTTCAAAACTTACAAACCTAAGTGTCAACAGTGTGGAAGACGACATTTTGGAGATTTTTGGATGAATAATAAAGTTTGTGTCAGATGTGGCTTGCAAGATCATTTTATTCGTGATTGTCCTGAGTTACCTGAGAAAGACAAATTTCAGAATACAAGGCTGAGTAATACAGCTGCCAGAGGGAGACGACCTAAAAATACTAGAGATGTGACTAGTAGCAAAGGTGCAACAAAGGATTCTGCTATGAGATCAGAGGCTTAAGTGCCAACCAGAGCCTACGCTATTCATGCTCGGAAAGATGCATTGGCACCAGATGTTATCACCGGTACATTTTCTCTTTATGAGCTTGATGTAATTGCTTTGATTGATCCTGGATTGACTCATTCATATGTTTATATGAATTTAGTGTCTAGTAAGAGTTTACTTGTTGAGTCCACTGAATTTGTGATTAAAGTATCGAACCCCTTAGACCAGTGTGTCCTAGTTGATAAGATTTGCAAGAATTGTCCTTTGATGACATGGGGTTACTATTTTCTGGATGATTTAATGCTTTTACCGTTTGATGAATTCTATGTGATTTTCGGTATGGATTGGTTGACTCTGCATGATGTTGTTGTAAATTGTAGACGAAATATTATTGAGTTGAAATGTCAAAATAGTGAAATTCTTCATATTGAATCTGATGATTTGAGTGGTTTGTGATACAGATGATGCTAGTACAGAAGTATGTGAGGAAAGGCTGCAATGCTTATCTTGCTTATGTACCTGATATAGAAGTGTCTAAATTGAAGATTGAATCAGTATCAGTGGTTTGTGAATATCCGGGTGTGTTTCCAGAGGAATTACCCGGGTTACCACCAATCATAGAGGTTGAATTTACTATTGAGTTAGTTCAGGGAACATCACCGATATCAATAGCTCCCTACAGAATGGCTCCAACAAAATTTGGATAATTGAAAGCTCAGTTGCAAAAGTTAACAGATAGAGGTTTTGCACGACTGAGTTTCTCGCCTTGGGGCACCAGTTCTATTCGTCAAGAAGAAAGAATATCGATGAGACTATGTATCGACTATCGTCAGCTTAACAAGGTTACGATTAAGAATAAGTATCCATTACTGAGAATTGATGATTTGTTCGATCAGTTGAAAGGAGCGACAATATTTCAAAGATTGTTCTAAGTTCTAGTTACTATCAGTTGCGGGTTAAAGATTCGGATGTACCGAAAATTGTGTTCAGAACCAGGTACAGACATTATGAATTTCTTGTTATGTTGTTCGAATTAAATAACACTCTTACAATTTTTTAAAGATTTGATGAATAGAATTTTCAGACCGTATTTAGACAGATTCATAGTTGTATTCATTGATGACATTTTGATATATTCTCGAGATGAATTTGAGCATACCGAGCATTTGAGGATTGTGTTACAAACATTGAGAGATAAGCAATTTTTTGCTAAACTCAGTAAATGCGAGTTTTGGCTCCGAGAAGTTGGATTTTTAAGACACATTGTTTCAGCAGAAGGCATCCGAGTTAATCCATAAGATTTCAACAGTTGTTGACTGGAAACCACCAAGAAATGTATCTGAGGTCAAAAGTTTTCGGGGATTAGCTGGCTATTATCGACGTTTTGTAAAATGATTATCGATGATAGCTACATCGATAACTCATTTATAGCAAAAAGATGTGAAGTTTGAGTGGTCAGAGAAATGTCAATAGAGTTTTGAACAGTTGAAAGCACTAATAACTAATGCACTAGTTTTCGTTCAACCTGAGCCGTGTAAAGAGTTTTTAATTTTCAGTGATGCGTCATTGAACGGTTTGGAATGTGTCTTAATGCAAGAAGGTAAAGTGATAGCATATGCTTACAGATAGTTAAAACTGCACGAAAAGAATTATACAACGCACAACTTAGAGTTTGTCGCTTTTGTTTTTGCATTGAAAATTTGGCAACATTATTTGTTTGATGAAAAGTGTCTGATATTTACCGACCACAAGAGCTTGAAATATCTGATGTCTCAGAAAGATTTGAATTTGTGACAACGAAGATGGGTCGAATTATTGAAAGACTATGAGTTATGGATTGATGTTCATCCGGGGAAAACGAATGCAATCGCGAACGCTCTGAGTAGAAAATCGATCAACACATGATTGAAATTATATGATGATTCTTAGATTTTAGCTGAGTTAAAAGCTAAACCGGTATTTCTCTAGCAAATCTATGAAGCTCGAAAATGTCGCAATGAATTTGAAGCTAAAAGAGTATAGTGCAAGTCAACTACTGATTCAGAGTATCAGATCGAATCTGATGATTGTTTGTTGTTCCGTGGTAGAATTTGTGTGTCGAGGAATCCTAAGCTTATACAAAAAATTTTACATAAAGAACACAGTGGTTGCTTATCTGTTCATTTGGGGAGTACTAAGATGTACAGTGATCTAAAACAAATGTACTGGTGGTCGGGCATGAAACGAGACATTTTAGAATTTGTGTCGAAATGCTTGGTTGTCAATAGGTTAAAGCCAAACATCAAGTACCTTCAGGACTACTACAACCAGTAATGATACCTTAGTGGAAATGGGATAAAGTGACGATGGATTTTGTTTCGGGATTACCTCTATCTTCGAAAAAGAAAGATGCTATTTGGGTTGTTGTTGACCGTTTGAAAAAATCTGCACATTTTATCCTGGTATGTATAGACTTTTCCCTTGATAGATTAGCTGAATTGTACATCTATGAGATTGTCAAATTGAACGGGATGCCAATTTCTATTATTTCGGATAGAGATCCGCGGTTTGCATCATGATTTTGGAAGAAATTGCAAGAGGCTTTCGGTACACAGTTTCATTTTAGTACTGCATTTTATCCCCAAACTGATGGTCAATTTGAGGGACTAATTCAAATTCTCGAAGATATGTTTCGTTTTTGTGTTACAGAGTTTGAGGGCAACTGGGAAAAATATTTACCATTGGTTGAGTTTGCGTATAATAATAGTTATTAGTTGAGCATAAAGATGGCACTGTATGAAGCTTTATATGGTCATAAATGCCAAACATTGTTGTACTAGACTGAACTTAGTTAGAAAGATTCACGGGGTTAATTGAATCAGACTGACTGAAGAGAAAGTGAAAGTAATTCGCGATAGTTTGAAAGCAGCTTCAGATCGACAGAAATCATATGCGGTTAGAAACGTAAAGATATTGAGTTTCAAATAAGTGACAGAGTGTTTCTAAAAGTATTGCCGTGGAAGAAGATTCTTCGATTTGGTCACAAAGGGAAATTGAGTCCACGATTTATTGGGTCGTATGAGATTATCGAGAGAATTGGGCCAGTGGCTTCTTGACTTAATTTACTGTAACACCCCTTACTCGTATTCAACGTCGGATTTGGGTCTGAGGCATTACTGGACTTATATACAAGCTAACATACAAAATCGAGGCATATGTTTCCATCCGAATTTAAAACTTTTCATTTATAATCATATCGTCCCTAAAACGAGCCTACGAGGTCCAAAACATACATTGGAGGTGGTTTGGGACTAAATCGAGAACTTTTGAAAATTCTACAACACTTAGAAATTTTTTCATCAAAACAGGGTCACATGCCCTACTAGCTTGGGACACGCCCGTGTGGGTAGGCCGTGTGGTCACACACACCTGCGTCCCTAACCCGTGTAACTCTCCATTTATGACGTCAAGCACCAAAGGAAGTCACACGGCTGAGACACACGCCCGTGTCTCTACCCATGTACTCAATACTAAGCATTCTATTTTGTAACAATTAAGGTGCAGGGGACACACGGCCGGATCACACGCCCATAGGGCTGACCACATGTCACACACGGCTTAGACACACGCCCGTGTCTCTACCCGTGTGGACAAAACAAGGCTATTTACAAGGTCATTTTGACACCCTCACTTGCACACATATACACAACATCATATGGCACTAATTCAAGCATGTAAGAGTAACCAAATAATCACAACCAAGACCATAACATGTCATCCTCATACCATTAATAGGTCACATTTCCAAACATTACAAAATCATGCCATAAATCACATTCCCGAACATATCACAATCTCCAAGCATATCATGATCATATCATCATAGACATTGAAACATATATAAGTATACTTAGGCTCACAACCATGCTTTGACGATTACAAGCCATTACATTGGCTAAAATCGTAAGACACATATAACAAAATGGCTAAGTCCCTATACATGCCATAACTCAAAATACTTGAATTGAACAATACCCAAAATTGATAGCTTGATAGTGTGATAGGATCTCCGGCGATCTCCAACTCGAGCTAGCTTCACGGCACTCTAAAACATGGGAAAGTAAAGGGGGTAAGCTATATAGCTTAGTAAGTTTGCTTGTAAATAATAAGCAACTCTTACCAATTATTTACCAATTTTAACAATATAAACACAAGGTAATATAAATTGCTATATTCAACACAATTATAATTTATTCAGTCATATTGTTTAATGTATCAATTTGCAAGCACAATTTAATTGACATTAGCCTAGCAACCATATTCTCTCCATTATAATAGATTTCCACAATCAGCTAGTCATTTCAGATCTTATAATAAACATAACATTAATTTTGAGTATTCACAAAACAAACATATATTTTGACATCTTCAATTGTTTAAATCTCATATTTTCTCATGATCATTTTTATAGGCATGTATGCCAATCTTGCCTTTTTCTCATATCTGATAAATCACAATTTACATGAATATAACATGCTATATCATAACTCAATTTGGCTCGAAAGCCAATTACACTATTGCCAATCAAAATTTACCTCGTATTTCGTACATCACAAATATAGGCCACTAATTCACAAGGGTTTTACAAAAATATTCTCATACAAACCATGAACTCACCATATCATGAAATCATTGCTTATAAATGTACATACCTGTACAAATTCGTAACATAGTCATATACAATGTCATCTTTGACATAATCTTCAGATTACCTGTTGAACACTTGGAATACTATCGCATTACAGAAAGTATTGCACATAAGTGCCACATATGTAGCCAATGCTACCTCATATCTCATAACAGATAGGGCTCGCACACGAGCTAATCACAGGCCTGCTCACACAAGCTGTCAGGTATTCACAACACATACTAGACTACCCAGCCACCAGTAGGACGTACATGACCAACACCCGAATTTACATAGATAACATAACACATAGTTTCCTAGTGACCTGTCCATTAAATCCTAAACTATTCCTAGGGTTCAACCGTAATTTTCTCATCGTCGAAACTTTCTTGAATATTTCCATAGAAACAATCATACAATTTATGCAATATTAAGCATTAAAGACATTATACAACATTGCATTATTTACACACAAACTTACCTCGACATAAAAATGACGATAAAGAACCTAACCGTCAAATTATTATTTTTCCCTGTTCTAGTTTCGAACCTCATTTTTATTGATCTATAATATCACATTTAACTTATTTATTAATCACATTACTCAATTTTGTCCAAAAATCAACTTATGGAAAAATTACATTTTGCCCCTAAACTTTGACATATTTACATTTTAGTCCCTAGGCTTGTAAGGTGAAATGTACTCAGTTTCTTCAATACCCATGCCCAGCTGAACCTTATAAATGCTTATAGCAGCCCAAAATTTTCTTTTATTTTCATTTTAACACCCATTTTACAACTTTTTTACAAATAGGCCCTTTTAGGAAATTTCACCGAAAATCACTTAGCAACAGTTGTTTATCATACACCAAACATACATTTTCTACGATTAAACATTGAAATACACAAATATCCATCATGGGTAAAAATTTAAACTTTGATTATACCTTAGATTAGTGGTAGAAATAAATAGAACATGTTACAAGGATTTCAAAAAAGTAAAAATCATTAAAAACGGGGCTAGAACGGACTTACAATCGAGCTTGGAAGCTTAAAAAACACTAGCCATGGTTTCCTTTTGATAATTTCAGCCATAGCTTGAAGGTGGACAAAAATTGACTTTTAATTTGGCTTTTTAATTAATTACCAAATTACTAAAATGTCCTTAATGAAAAACTATGAAATTTTATCTCACCATGTCCATTTTTGTCCAACAACTTAAAAAATGGTCTAATTACCATCTAAGGACCTCCAATTTAAATTTTCATAACATTGGACACCTCTAGCATGTAGAACCCAACTTTTGCACTTTTTACAATTTAATCCTTTTGACTAAATTGAGTGCCCAAACATAAAAAATTTTAAACGAAATTTTCACGAAATCATTTTGTAAAATTGTAGACCATAAAATATAATAAAAATAAATTTTTCTACGTTGAATTTGTGGTCCTAAAACCACTATTCCGACTAGGCCCAAAATCGGGATGTTACATTTACCGTCAGAACTTGAAAAGATCCATAAATGTGTTTCATGTATCCATGTTAAGAAGATATAGATCAGAATCGTAGCACATAATTTCTCCAGTAGAGAATGAAATTTAGCCCAATTTAAGAAACAAATGCATATCTCTAATGAAGGTTCTTTGGCAATGTCACAATATTGAAGAGGCTACGTGGGAACCTGAGGAAGCTATGAGAAAGTAGTACCCTAACATATTTTCTGGTTAGATTTTTTAGGACGAAAATTCTTAGGGGAGGAGAGATGTAATTGCCCATTTTCAGTGAAATCAAAAAAGTAGTTTTGGGGCCACAAATCCAAGGTCAAAATATTTATTTTATTATTATTATAGTGTCTACAACATGTTAATAGAGTCATATGAGAATTTTTTAAGAAATTTAATCATTTACATGCTCAATTTGATAAAAAGGACTAAGTCGCGTAAAGTACAAAACTGGAGTTCTATAAGTTAAAGGGATTTAATAGCTATGAAATTAAATGATTGGATAGTTTATGTTGTAATTGAACCATTGACATTTTGAATGGAAAAATATGGACATTAATTAAGTGATTTTAAAGGTAAATAAGTAAGGTTAAAATGGTAAATTAAGAAATATATGCTAGTAAAATAAAGAAAAGAGAAAAGCTATCATCTTTTATATCTTATTCCACTGAAAAACCAAAGAAAGAAACCTCCATGGATGCATGCTAGGTTTGGCCAAGCTTGCAGGCTCAATTGGTGAGTGAATTTTGATCTATTTTTAATGATTTATATGTTTTTGGAGTTGTTATAACTTAACCTAGCTAGCCCAGGGATTAATTTGTAAAATTGTTAAAGTATTAAGGTTTTACCATTGATGAATGTGTATGTGTTTTGATGTTTGATGGTAGAAAATGAATGGTTGTTGTAAGATAAACAATATTTGTTAAGTGATTTTGAATGAAATTACAAATTAGGGATTAAATTGAGAAATGTGATAAATTATATGGTAAACGTGTGAATATGTGAAATATATGGGCTGCTATAACTATTTTTAATATTCGGGTAGACTTGGGTAGGGATAAAATTGAATGAATTTCATTTTATGAGCCTAGGGACTAAATTGTAAATAAGTCAAACGTTTAGGGGCAAAATAGTAATTTTTCCATAACATGAAATTGGATTAAATTGAAAAGAATAAGTATTAAAGTGGTTAAATTGGATTATATATAGATCAAGAAAAGCTATGTTCGGAATTAGATCGGGGGAAAAAACAAAGTTGTGGTTGATCACTCGATTTTCCCCGTTTTAATTCGAGGCAAGTTCGTATGTTAATAAGCATTAAAGTAATTGCGTTCTAAATACTTTATTATTGCATTCTTGACGAATATGACTTCGCAAAAATATTCGAAAAAGATTTGGCGACGTATGAAATCTCGGTTGAACCTTAGGAATAGATAGGATACAAATGACATGTCATTAGGGGTTACACTGTTTTGGGAATTTTATCCGTACGTTCTACCAGTGGCTGAGTTTTTGGGCATATGTTGCGGTTACTTTTCAGCTTGTGTGAGCAGCACCATGTAGTTACTTCTTGATCATTAGCTTGTGTGGGCAGGCCCAGTGACAGCTCGAGAGGGAGCATTTATACGAGATATGAGATAGTGATGGTTTCGACCATGTATTGACACTTAGTGTATGAATTCTCTAGTATCTGATAGTATTCCAAATGGTTCATTAGGTATATTGATGGTATGAAAGAATAAGAGATTGATACGTATCATTCCAGGTATGTATGTGAATCATATAAGCATTAAATCTATGAAATTTTGGAATTTTATGTCTAACCTTATGGATGAATATGTGTTAGGTTTGTGGATTAAATTGAGTTGCATTATGCCATGTTTAATTACATAAATCATGATTAAATGGTAAGTTGTACTTATTAGCCATACGAGCTTACTAAGCTTAATAGCTTACTCTGTTTACTTTTTCGTGTTTTATAGTGATTTCAAAGCTTCCTCGAATTGGAAGTTGTCAGAGATCTCATCACACTATCCAGCTATTGTTTTCGTACTTTTGGATTTAATGTATTTTGGTTATATGGCATGTATAGGTCATTTGGTTGATGAAAGCCTATATGTTTTGGTTATGTAATTAGCCATTTAATATGGCTTGATTTGGTATATGATGGTATGTAAACAAGTGTGATTAGTCTCATCTTGTATGTATTTGGATTTCCATGGAAATGCCTTAATTGTGATTTGGAATTTTGAGCGTCATGTGGATGAGATTGAGAAATGGCATATTGAATGTGTGTTAGGCACAAAAGTGCATATATATGTATTTGACCATTTAGGTAACTTTTGGTAGTGATAATGGTATGATTTTGAGTGGTCAATTGTGATGTTTATGATCATTGTTGGTTGTTGGTAAAGGTATAGATTGATTTAAACTTGAATTTTGGTTAGTTTGAATGCTCATTGATGATATATTCATATGCTATTTGATGTGTTTAGGTGGTTGCAAATTTGGGTGAGAAATGTGGCTTTGGATGTAACACCCCTCACCCTTATCCGTTATCAGGATAGGATTCGAGGTATTACCAGAACTTTACATTTAAAACATACTAAATCGACTCACCAGGTTTAGCTCAGATTTGAAACTTTTAGACATTAACATCTTGCCCCTTAAATGGGCCTTCAAGGCCCTAAATATACATAAAGATAGTTTGGGATAGGACCGGGAACATTTAATAACTTTAGAAAATTTCCTTATTTGGAAGTGTCACACGCCCGTGTATGATGGGCCGTATGGCCACCCACGCCCGTGTGGCTTAGGTCATGTCCATGCCTTTAACCCGTGGGCAGCACTGACTTCTAGGCACAGCCAAGACACACTCCCGTGGGCTCAGCCCGTGTCCAAAACTTGAGCATTCTATTAAATTAACATGGCCCAGACAAACGCCCATGTGTCCTACCCCGTGTGCTAATTTGACTTAAAGTTTTGGGTGTAGGGGTCACACAGCCATACCACATGCCCATGGGGATGGACCGTATGTCACACACAACCCAGAAACATGCTCATGTGTCCAACCATGTGGACTTTAATAGGCTATTTTCCAAGCCTTTAGTCACCCCTTTCTACTACTTGTGCTTAGTGGTTACCAAGTTTGAGAGAAAACATAATTTTACATTTGTAAATAATCTTAATGAAAATAGTTGTATGAAAACCTGGTTTCATACATAAATGGTTATTTCCCCTTTAATGTTATGGGTTCCCATGTTGCTTTAATTCGTTCGAAATTGGCTAGTTCATGTGACTCATTGCAAATTGGTAACGACCCATCATATAAGAACATAAACATGCATATAAAGGTCGGTCATGGCCTACTTCTAAATATGCCAATTTCCATGGCCTTCTACAAAAAGATGAATACATCTTTGCATGTCTTGATTTGGTAATTCAAATGACACATATGAAAAAATGCTCAAAGCTCTGTACATGCCATTAACAAATAGAAGTGTCTTTATACCAAAGCTTGACTAGTTGATAGTGTGCTGCTTCTCCAACCGTCTTCTAATCCTTATGAGTCCTCGAGCTCTGTAAAATAGGGAAAAGAGAGGGGGTAAGCATTTTTATGCTTAGTAAGCTCGAATAACCGAAAAGTAAACTTACTGAGTAACTAGCATACATCCACTCTTAAACCATGAAATCATCCATTATGAAATGATTTCCTATCACATGCACTCAATCAATGAGTTGGTCACATAATTATGTATCATGTAATTTAACTAAATGAGCTCATCATTCAACATTTCATTCACAAATGTATACCATGTTAATCTCATTGAGTTTCTAGGAAATCTCGATGGAATACCCATTATCCGTTAATTCATACGAATGTTCATTTCATATATACACTCCTGTGAACCTCACATCATATCGCAGCATTACCAGTCTAGGCTAAATCCCCCATTATATGAACTCATAAGGTGTTGTCAGGATTACCAGTCCAGGTTGAATCCCTTTTAACGACAAACACCCTTAATGAGCTTGGATCTGAATTACCAGTCCAGGCTAAATTCATACCCTAATCGGATTACCTTTCCGGGCTGAATCCATCATGCACACATATTCTTTGGGAGGCTTGATCATTCAAAGAACACCCGTCCGGGCTAGATTCCTTTTCATACTTGAGATCTCGGATTACCTATCCAGGCTAAATCCTTACTGCAACACATACAAGATCTTGGTCCACATGTCAATGAGGGTTTATCCATCGAATTCCCTTTGTCAACCTCAACTGAGATATTTTTCACATGTTATCATCAATATGCATTTTTATGATATTTCATACCAATAACAAATGCAATCATCAAGCATTCTCAAATCATACAATTATGCATATTAGGGGTTTACTTTAAGTTGTTCGAACTTACCTGGTATTCTTTTCGGAGTTGTTTTTCAGTTATTCCGAAACCTTGTGTTTACCACGATCGACCTCCAGAATTTGTTCCTCAGGGTCTATATCAGCAAAATTAACTCATTAACACACTACATTATGTATTTCAAGTTCAATATCTACACCCGGTCCCAAAACTGCTATTCCGACTAAGCCCTATTTCGGGAAGTTACATTGAACATAGCCTATTTTTGTCCACATGGGTAGAGACACGAGTGTGTGTCTCAGCCATGTGTGACACACGGCCAGGTGACACGGCCTTGTGTCCCCTTATACTTATTTAGAAATCAAATCAGTAGCTTTACACGGTCTAGTATACCCTCTAGTTTTCGCACGGCCTAGCACACGGCCCGACACATGAGTGTGTGAGGCCATTTCAAAGGGTACACGGGCGTGTGGTTGGCTATGTAACCCAAGTTAGAGAGTTACACGAGGTCAGCCACGGGTTGGGACACTGCCATGTGATCCCATTTCGAATGTCCACATGGCCTATGGCACGAGCATGTCTCTTGGCCATGTGAGACACACGACCTATCCACACGAGCACTTGTCCCCTACATTTTGAAAATTTTTTATGTTTTTCTAAATATTTATTAAGTATTTGATTTAGTCCCGAACCACTTCTAATGCTTGTTTTAATCCCTGAGGGCTTGTGTTAGGGACTATATGATTGTATTTGAATGGCATTTGTATGAATTTGAGAAATGACTGTGAAATGTATGATTATTTAAGAAATAAGTCTAGTAATGCTCCGTAACCCTATTCCGACGATGGATACCTTGATATAGGTTAGGGGTGTTACACATTAGCTTAGTTTTCTCTTGTTTCTATTAGTTTTTCTACACTTTTTTCTAGGGTTTTCATTCTCTCTTCTTCTTTCTTAGTTTTAGAATTTATTTTTCTGCATTTACTACTTGTTCTTGATGTTCTAGTGTTAGTTAAGTTAGTTATCATAGTAGCTTAGGTTTATTTACACTTTAGTCCCTATACCTTAGTTATAAGACATTTCTAGCTTTAGTTTAATGTATTTCAGTTTCTTCTATTTTAAATCAGCTAAAGTTTGTTCCTTTTAGGTTTATTACTTTACATTTTCTTATTAAATGCTTTTAGTTTCATGTTTTTTAAGTTTTCTTGGATAAAAATTCAAACTTTTATATTTTCTTAAGCTTTACTTTAATGGCTTCTTTTATTTCCATTTTCATGTACATTCTCTTTATTCTCAGCATGAGTAGCTAAGCCTAAAAGAGGGTTGGTTGATAGACATATGGGTAAGTTGATTTTTGGACAAATGACTAAATCATAATAAATTGGACTAAATCGAATGGAACTAAAAACTTAGGAAGTGACACCCATAAGAGAAAATCTAGGCTAGTGAGACTGAGAGGCAATCTTGTTGTGCATCCATTCATTTGTCCTAGATTAACCGGTGAGATCGAGAGATAAATTGAACTAATTCCTCTAAGTCGATAAAATTGAGATTGGAAGATAAAATGGAGTCACTTAGTAATTTATACAATTTAAGTCCCTTTTTCAAGGATCGATAAACCACATCAAAACCAACCAACACTGTTAGTCTTTTATTTGGTTAATTTCTTAGTTTTTTACTCTTTGCAATTTAGTCCCTAGATTAGCATATTTAATTTTCTTATGAAATTTTATTTTTATTATCTATTGTACTATAAAATCATATTAGTCGCCACTTAGACTCTATAGTGTATGTTATTTATCACTCAATCACCATCACCTTTGGGTTTTATCCTTGGAATACTTTAGTGTTCCATTGTAACCCTACAAATATTACAATTGACCCGTACGCTTGCAATAAAGTTGCGCTTTAAAATTGTTTTATAAAATCATTTGTTTCATGTGCACGTGCAAACGTGATCACTTATGCATTGAGGCAGCTAAAATCGCATAAGAGTAATTGTTTGACTCATGATCTGGAGTTGGTCACGATGGTATTTGCATTGAAAATCTAGAGGCATCATCTGTATGGTAAGAAGTGTTATATTTACATAAATCACAAGAGTCTCAAGTATCTTATTTCCTCAAAAGGGTTGAACTTGAGGTAGCGCAGATGGATTGAGCTACTGAAAGATTACAATTGTGTTGTTGAGTATCATCCAGGTAAAGCTAATATTGTGACAAATGCTCTTAGTAGAAGGTCGATGACTGATTGGAGGGCAATGTTTGCTAGGTTGAGTTTGGTTGATAAAGATGGTTTATTGGTAGAGTTACAAGTGAAGGCCACCTTGGTTAGTTAGATCAAGGAAAAATAGCCTTTGGATGTTTCACTATTGCCTAGGATAAAGCAAGTTGAGGATGGATCAATGATGGATTTAAAGTTTAATTCAGATGTTGTTATATGTTTCTAAGGGAGATTCTGTCTATCTAATGATAATGAACTAAGATATGCTATACCTTAAAAAGATCATAGTAGCTTTTACGCTATGCATCTTGGAGGGAATAAGATGTATTGGGATCCAAAAGAGTTGTATTGGTAGCCTGGTTTAAAGAGAGAGGTAATAGATTTTGTGTCTAAGTGTCGATGTGCTAGCTAGTGAAAGTTGAGCAACGGTTTCCTTCTAGTCTACTACAGTCGGTCAAGATTCCCCAGTGGAAGTAGGTGTGAATGACTATGGACTTCATTAGAGGCTTACCCTTAACACCCACGAAGAAGGATTTGATTTGGGTGATTGTGGACAAGTTGACTAAGTTGGCTCACTTCCTACTAGTTTGTACGCATTATTCATTGTAGAAGCTAATAAATTATATATTTCTGAGATTGTGAGACTACATAGAGTACATGTTTCAATTATTTCTGACTGTGATCCTCGTTTTAAGTCTCGATTTAGGAAGAAATTGAATGAAGCACTCAGTACAAGACTAGATTTTAGTACGGCTTTCTATTTGCAAAAAAATGGTTATTTAAAATGGGTAATTCAGATTTTGGAGGACATGTTGATGAGTTGTATTATTGAATTCAAAGGTAGTTAGGAGAAGCACTTTCCATTAGCTGAGTTGCATACAATAATAACAATTTACAATCGAGTATGCAAATGACCTCTTATGAGACATTCCATGTTCGTAAATGTTGGACACTATTGTGTTGGACTAACTTGGGTAAAAGGAAAGTTTTGGGACCTAAATTAGTTCAAGATACTGAGGGGAAAGTTAAACTAATTCAAGACAGACTTAAAACGGCTGCAGATAGGCAGAAGTCTTATGCATATTTGAGAAGGAAAGACATAGAGTACAGTTTGGGTGATCTTTATTTTTTTCTAAAAGTGTCACTGTGGAGGAAAGTATTGAAGTTTTGGAGGAAGGGTAAGTTGATCTCGAGGGTCATTGGGTCATATAGGATCCTTGAGAGGATTGGTCCAGTAGCATATCAGTTGGAGCTACCTCTTGAGCTAAATTATATCCATGATGTATTTGATGTTTCTATGCTACGGAAGTACCGATCAAACCTATCACATGTTTCAATTAAATAGGTAGAGGTGAGACCAGATTTTTCATATGAGGAAAAGCCCATACAGATTCTTGATCGAGAGGAAAACGTTTTGAGAAGAAATCGGATTCCACTGGTGAAGGTACTGTGACAAAACCATAGCACTGAAGAGGCAACGTCAAAGCTAGAAGACTCAAGGAATGGAGTGTTGTCACGTCCCAAAATGTAGGCTAAATTTTTGAGATTAAATTGTAATTGTCAAAATTAATTTATATCTTGCTTAGGCATGTAATTGGGCCTCTATTTGGTATTACTCCTTTAAGAACTTATGTAAAAATCGTAAACCCTAATTTCCCTTATCAAGTTTTTCCCTTGTGTTGCATATTCAAGTGCCGAAAAACCCTAGTGCCGCAAAAAAAAAACTTGAGTATCTAAACCTACTTTTCCTTGGCTAGCCCGTCTTTTGCTTTCTCTCTCGTTTTTGCTATCGCCCTACCCTAATTTCTATTTTCTCTCTTCTATTTTCCCTTGCTGTCTCTTTTTTTCTCTTCCTTTTTCTCCCTTACGTCGTCTCCCTTTCTTTTCCTTTCTTTTCTCTTTACTTCACTTCTCTTCTCTTCTCTTCTCTTTTTTTCTTTACTTTTCTTTTCTTTTTTCTCTCTTCTTTCTTTTTTTGACAATCATATCTTCAATGTTTGAATTATTTCCCTTGTCATTGTCGCATGTTACATTACAGATTTCACTATTCTTATCAATTTACCTCTGTTCATTTGAATCACCATTGGTGTTGAGACTTTTGGCTTTTGATCCATTTTCATTTCTTGCAAATCGTAAGAGAAACCCCCTTATATTTGTGCAAGTGAGTGACACAATTAAATGTCTACTTAAGTGGTTAAGGGTCCTGAGAGGAGTTAGAAAAGTCCTAGGTTCAAACTTGGGCTTTAGCAAAAATTTTGATTTTAAGTGAATAAAACCAATCGACCTCCGGCTCCCATTACCAGTGTTCGGCCCAGCAGCCTTTTCTTGAATCCTTAACATTGCTTGGGATAATGCGTCGTCCCCAGCAGCTCGATCAAACGACTCTATCTTAGCCACCGGTGAAGCCGATGCTTTTCTAGCCTCGGTGTTAGACATGTGGCCTGATGCCAAAGATCCAACCCTAGCACTTCCACGGCCTCTGCCGTGGCCTCTTGCACCCCTTCTAGTGCTTATTATCACTTCGCGTAAAGTTTGTATTAGAAATTTTATGCCATTTAACTCAAAGTTTCAGTAATTAAGCAAATGTTTTATGAAAGTAGCAGTTATGAGTTGTTTGAACCTAGACTTTGGCCTGTAGACCTTATAATTAATTGAGGCTAAATGGTGACACAAAGAACCTTATGGTGTAGTGGCAAAGTGGCGTCACAAGGGTGGCAAGGAGGTCTAGGGTTCGAGCGTTGGCATGTGATATTGACGAATATTTATTTTTCAGTTGGTTTCGGCCAGTGGTTGTGTTGCAGTGAAATTCTGATAGAGGAGTTGTGAAGAGTGATGAGGAGTGACTCAAGGAGTAAATCAAGGAGGGATAAGGGGAGGGATTTTAGGAGGAAGTTAAGGAGTTCAAATTTGGGAGTGTTGTAGCTAATTGTGGAAAGCTTGAATAGGCAAAATTTGGCTAGGGGGCCATTTAGTGCATTTTCGGCTTTTGGAAACTTTTCTTTGGAGTTTTCCTTTGTGCTATTTTCAAGTTAGTATTTTCCCTAAGTGTAGAGTTTTTTTTTGTGTTCTTTTCTTTTTCTTTTTCGTACTCTATCGTAGTGACCAATAGCATTTGGGTAATTCTTTTCTTTCCCTTCTCATTTGGTTGAATCTTACTTCTTATCATTTTTCTTCTCATAATCTCTTCATTTGATCGAAACCATTATTCTTTTTCCCTCATTTTCTTTTAGACGAAACTTTGTTCCTCATCTTCTATTTTCATTTGGCTAAATACTTCTTCTTTTTCCCCATATTCTAGCAGTTGTTACTATACTGTTCTTTCTCCCTCTCTTCTTCTTTTCTTGATTCTTTCTTTTCTCTTCAGTGTTGTTTTTGTGAGGTAGCCGAATATAGCATTGATCCTCTCTTGGGGTTTTGGTTCTGGTTCGTAGAAGTTCGATAACATCTGGTAAGTTACTCGCCACCCTCCTTGTTCTATTTAAATGGTTTTCATGACACCTTCCTTTCCATTGACTAAACCGAATAGTTATTCTCTTTTTTATCGCCAACTCTTTCTCTTAAATGGGTGGTGTCGATTCTAGCCTCGCGAGAAGTGTAAGGACTTTCGAGGGATACAATTGTGGTGGAAATCTACTTATCTTCTGAATAATTATCTAAGGTTCAGAGCACGTGGATTTGAGTGCGGTTTCACAAAGAGGTGTGTACCCACACTAATAGATCGTAGAACTGCAAAAAGCTAAAGTGCCAAAATGCCGAAAAGCTAAAAGTACAACGATAGTTGCCACACGAACGTACGAATGCATGTTTGGAAAATCTGATACAATAGAAGAGGCCGTCTTGAGTGATCTCATGGGCTTAGGTTGGTTTTGGGCCGAAATGGGCCGTAAGGGCCCAATGGGCTTGTGAGCCCTACTCGGGTTTTTGTTGTAGAAATATAGAAATATTGGACCAGGCTGTGTTGTTCAGATGGCTAAGGTCAATTTTGGGCTTAGCGGCCATATGAGCATGTGGGCCCCACTTGGGTTTTGTAATGGGCTTTAGGCCCAATTGTATGTTTTGATTGGAAAAGGTTGCACGAGTCGCGTAAGACGACTGTAGACCTACGGATAAGTTGGTAAATGTACCCAGACCCCGATTTGCAAAATGATTGTTATGCCATCGAATGACTGAATAACTAAAATGCCCCAACACGTTATATGATTGTTATTTATGCCATTCATGATATGTTTGCATTCATTTGATATTATGCTGCAAGGGGGATGGGATCATTGATTTGGGGAAGTGTATAATTTGTTAGGGTCGCATGGTCGCTTGACGACTGTTGATACACTAATGGCTTTAAGCCGATTATGTGATTGGCAGCTCTGTTGCGATACTGGTTAGTGCCGCAACCGGTGCTACAATAGGAGTGTAGGGATGGGTGGGTCGATTAAATCCCCACAAGAGTGTAGGGTTGGACGGGATACGGAGTGCAGGGTTGGATTGGTATTTGTGCATTGCATAAACTGATTCTGATTGTGACATGGGCTCAGGCCCAACTGAGGCTATCATGGGCTAAGGCCCAAGTGCCACCGTTATTGTAATGGGCTTAGGCCCAAATTGATGTGATGCATGCTTTACAATTGATAAGGGTTGTAATATCCTGAATTAGGGCCTAATCAGAATAGTGGTTTTGTGACCATAAATTCGAGATAGAAATAATTATTTTATAATTATTTTGAGGTCTATGATATGATTGCATGATTGTGTGAAAATTTCGTGAAGAAATTCTATGCATAAAGTGCTTAATTTGAAGTTAGGGACTAAATTGAATAAGTTGCAAAACTTGCATTCTAGAAGTTTCTAGTATGAAATTGCTTTGAAATATTAATTAGGAGGTCTTAAATAGAAATTTGACAAATTTCTAAGTTTATGGACAAAAATTTGGACATGGATGGAATTTTTAAAAGTTTAGTAAGGAAGGGTATTTTGGTCATTTTGATATTAAATGAAATAAGATGGGAAAAATAACACAAAAATGGTCATCTTCTCCATATGTTGCTGCCGAATTTTTCTCTCTCCATAGCTAGGGTTTCTTCAACTTTTAAGCTTCATAGTAAGTGATTTCAAGCCCCGTTTTTAATGATTTTTATGTTTTTGAAATCCCGGTAGCTCGATTTAGCTTATGCTAGCAATAATTCAACCTAGGGTTCATAATTGGAAAAATACCCATAGGTGAAATTTGTTTATTTTGGTGTTTTATGATAGGATATGAGGTTTAAATTATGTTAGACAACTTGTGCTACTCGGTTTTAAGTGAAAACGAGAAAAAGGGCTTAATTAGTAAAAATACCTAATAGTTATTAGTACATGTTACAGTGAGAATTTGATGTTGCCATAGAAGGGAAAAATGATCAGCATGCCATAAAACATAAGAAAATAGGATGAAGTTTAATTTTCGAACCTCGGGGCAAAAGTGCAAATATGCAAAAGTTTAGGGGTGAAAATGAAAATTTGTAAGAATATGAGTTTTGGACCCGTATGAATAGTGTGACTAATTATTAGGCTAAATGTAATATTATAGATGAAGGAAATCGAGATTCGGGCTTAAATCGGGAAAATACAAGGTTATGGACTAAAGTGGTAAATTGCTATTTCTGGATCGAGGTAAGTTCGTGTGTTAATAATAGTGCAATATCATGCATGAACTGTAATTCTCTATTGATATGGCATAAATTATATGATTTAATATGTTTAAGAGAAGTTGATGGATGGTATGTATGATATGGAAAAAAAATGTCATGCTTGTTGTGTCATGTGAAATTGAATGGAAAATTTTTGTTACATGAATTGAGTGTTAAATTACTATTACCTGGGTTGTATGAATTGCTGCACGGTTGTACCTGATGAGATTTCGACAAGTTTGTACGTAAATAATTTATCGATTCTTTTTATTTTATTATATTTTACTATCAATATGTAATGTGGCTACCTATAGATTGACTATTTGTTGTAAATTGAATATTAAAAAAAAGACTATGAATAAATTTGTAACATGTTGGAAAGTGAGGAATTTCCCGGTTGAGCCTTTGGAATAAAAACGATACGAATGATCTATTGTGAGGTCGCATGTGTAGTAACTAAGTGCAGGCTACTATGCGTACCCGATAACTTCGATCACGTGTGTAGTACTAAGTGCAGGCTACTACATGTATCAGATGGTTAGGTCACGTGTGTAGTACTAAGTGCAGGCTACTACATGTACCGGATAAATGGTCACATGTGTAATACTATGTCTAGGCTACTATGCCTACCAGATAACCTTGTCTACAGGTGTGAAAATATGTGCAAGCAACTGAGTATTAGTTATTATTCTGAAGAGTTCAACGGGAAAATCGATTAAGTAAAAATACATGTGAACATGATTATTTGAAGAATAAGTGCAGGTATTTGTTTATGAAAATTTTGAGCAATGTGCTCGATATTTGGGTGAACTTCGATAAGACAAAATGGATTAAGTGAAATTATGTAAGAGTGAATTTTAGTAGTAAAATAGTGTTGGACAGCAGCAGTTGCGTGACTTTGAAAATTCACCAAAAATTGTGTAATTTGAATTAAATTTCAAAAAATTATGGAATTAAATATTAATGAGTATATTTTCATATAAAAGAAATACGGGGAGCAAAAGAGTTATATATTATGTGATATTATAATGTTTGTGAGATAGTGTCAGAATGAATTCGAGATCCCCTGTTCGGACTTGGAAAAATTGTTAAAAATTGTACAAAAATAATTATGAGTTATAATTTAGATGAATAGAATCTTCAATGAGTCTACTTTCAGGAGGAATGGACAGCAACATCATCCGAGTCCTGAAATATGGGATAAATAATTTTTAGTGAAGAGAGGTCAGAACTGTTGGACAGCAAAACAGAGGAAACTTTAATGAATAAACTGTACTAATTGGCTAAACTAAAAATTCTGGAAATTATATTGGAGAAAGATATATGAATCTAGTTTCAATTAAAATTAACAAAACTAAATTTGGAGTTTTTTAGCTTCAAATATGAATGATTTAGTAACTGTAACTCGATAACATAGCTTAAACTGAACACGTGTAATTGTACAATTATAGTGTTTTATCTTGAAAAGCGTGGTAGTAATTGCTTATTATTTTCATATGAACTTACTAAGCGTAAATTTTACCCATCCTCTCTATTTCTTTCGTATTGGCAAGTCAGCTCGGGGTTGGAGATCGTCAGAGGCGAAATCACACTATCAAACTATCATTTTTGAGAGAATTAATTCAAATATTAGAAATATCAAGTGAGTGGAATGTATTTTTATTATGATTTTGACCATACGTATCAGTCCGCATTGAGTTATCATATATGATCATGAGATGTGGTCCTTATCCATTATGGTTTATAAGCTTAATTAATCGTGTCATGTCCTATGTTTTGATGTAATGATATAGTTAGCTTTGTTTGTTATGCATGTGTTTGAAAAGTTTTGAATTAAATGAAATTTTATGGCCCGATTTTTGTCTATGTGTATTGTTAAGTCTGGTAATGCCTTGTACTCTGTTCCGGCCTTGGATACGGGTAAGGGGTGTTACATTTGGTGGTATTAGAGCTATGGTTTAGTCGGTTCTCAGACTAACCTAGCATGTGTAAGAGTCTAGCTATACATGCCACGGATCCGTGATAGTGTGATGCCTCCTGACGCGTATGAGCCCCGTCTTGTTTAGACAGAGGTACTCTCCAGCCGAGCTGCGCTGACCATGTTCAATGTGATGCGAAGGTGTTTGAATAAAATTACGATTATAATGAGTCTCGATTCAGAAAAGTATGAATAAAAGTTTATGATATATATTTATGTGATAACACGTGAGATGAAAGTTCATGTTGTGATAAATATCCCTACTTGCTTGATGCTCATATGATATAGTGTATTTGACTTACTTGATAAGATGAAGGGGATAAATAGAAATTCGTAGAGGTATGAGTAAAAGTTCCTAATATCATGAAATGAATGAAAATGTCATTGCCTTGATTGAACGTTGAATGTTGATGAATGTCAATGACATTTTTTTATGAGATAAATGATTATAATGAAATGAATTTATCTATGTTTTCCTATGAGTTTGGTTTTCAATTTTCTGGCATAGTACCGTATCTTGGGTTTCTTTATTCTGGATTTCTTTATTCTGGGTTTTTCTATCTTGGATTTCTTTATTCGATTTTCTTGTTATCTTTATTCCGTAATTTTTCAATTATGACTCATGTTCGGAGTGTATTCTTCAGCTCGTGATAATCATGTCAAGTATGACTATACTTCTGATTTGATTTGGGTAATGTGGTGATTTCAGTATTGGATTTTTCTAATTTTCGTGTGTGGTTTGACAACAGTAAAGGCATAAGTGATAAAAGTGTGAGTTTCAATCGATATGGTGGATTACTTCTCTCAAGTAAGTTAATTATAGTTAATGTCTTCAATTGAGATATTTTGGTTACTTGAGCTAATACAATTAAGACGGTTTTGATTAACATAAGGAATGAATAGTAAAGGATGGCATGATGAATTGTTTTGTAACTAGAAGAAAGGATTACTTGAAATGTCATTCACTGGTGATTAAGATCGACTCGAGTGTTCAATCTGTATGAATTGTGATGTGTTTCAAGACAATAAGGTAATGTAATAGTTTAGAGCATTCGATGCCACGAAAAATCTAAGTTGTTAATGGTGTTAAAGCCGAGCATTAGGATCTACCAGAGTTATCTCTGCCAGTATTGATATTAGGATGAGAATGAGAAGGATTATTTTCGAGGCTATATCAGAATTATTTCCGTAGCGGAAAGAGGAAAATGTGATATTGAGCAGTAAAATAAAAGAGTACAGTGAGGATCAACTTCTGATGTTGAATCTCAGATTGGATCTGATTCATGGTATTACTATTCTGAGGCTTATACAGAAAGAATTGTATGAAGCTTACAGTGAAAATTTGCCTATTCATTCAGAGAGTAATGTCATGTACTGTAATTTGATTTAGATGTTATTGGATTGTGATTTATCGACGATGAAAATTTGTATGATTATTTTGGAAGAGTGCAGGTCCCTTTGATTGTTGGATTTCTTGGAATTCTAGTCTCCATTAACCAAATTGAGATCTGGTTTTATGACAAGATGACAAGGGAAACGGAAAAGGGTTGAAAATTTAAGAACAATTAAGAGATGAATCCGTAAGCTTTCAGAATATATGAGAAATTAAAGAGATATATTGGAGGCACCGCCTAAGTGAAATTTCTTCAGCACTGAATATGAAATTGAGGAATCTAAGTGAATACCACTTTTCCAGTAAGATTTTTGGGGACGAAAATCCCTAAAGGGGGGAGAGTTGTAATATCCCGAAATAGGGCCTAATCGAAATAGTGGTTTTGTGACCACAAATCTGAGATAGAAATAATTATTTTATAATTATTTTGAAGTATATGATATGATTGCATAATTTTGTGAAAATTTCGTGAAGAAATTCTATGCATAAAGTGCTTAATTTGAAGTTAGGGACTAAATTGAATAAGTTGCAAAACTTGCATTCTAGAAGCTTCTAGTATGAAATTGCTTTGAAATATTAATTAGGAGGTCTTAAATAGCAATTTGACCAATTTCTAAGTTTATGGACAAAAATTTGGACATGGATAGAATTTTTGAAAGTTTAGTAATGAAGGGTATTTTGGTCATTTTGATATTAAATGAAATAAAATGGGAAAAATAACACAAAAATGGTCATCTTCTCCATATGTTGCTGCTGAATTTTTCTCTCGACATAGCTAGGGTTTCTTCAACTTTTAAGCTTCATAGTAAGTGATTTCAAGCCTCGTTTTTAATGATTTTTATGTTTTTGAAATCCCGGTAGCCCGATTTAGCTTATGCTAGCAATAATTCAACCTAGGGTTCATAATTGGAAATATATTCCTAGGTGAAATTTGTGTATTTTGGTGTTTTATGATAGAATATGAGGTTTTAAATTATGTTAGACAACTTGTGCTACTCGGTTTTAAGTGAAAATGGGAAAAAGGGCTTAATCGGTGAAAATACCTAATAGTCATTAGTACATGTTAGAGTGAGAATTTGATGAAGGGAAAAAATATCAGCATGTCATAAAACATAAGAAAATAGGATGAAGTTTAATTTCTGAACCTCGGGGAAAAAGTGCAAATATGCAAAAGTTTAGGGGTCAAAATGAAAATTTGTAAAAATATAATTTTTGAACCCGTATGAATAGTGTGACTAATTATTAGGCTAAATGTGATATTATAGATGAAGGAAATCGAGATTCGGGCTTAAATCAGGAAAATACAAGGTGATGAACTAAAATGGTAAATTGTCGTTTCTGGATCGAGGTAAGTTCGTGTGTTAATAATAATGCAATACCATGCATGAATTGTAATTCTCTATTGATATGGCATAAATTATATGATTTAATATGTTTAAGAGAAGTTGATGGATGGTATGTATGATATGGAAAAACAAATGTAATGCTTGTTGTGTCATGTGAAATTGAATGGAAAATTTTTGTTACATGAATTGAATGTTAAATTACTATTACCTGGGTTGTATGAATTGCTGCACGGTTGTACCTGATGAGATTTCGACAAGTTTGTACGTAAATAATTTATCGATTCTTTTTATTTTATTATATTTTTCTATCATATGTAATGTGGCTACCTATAGATTGACTATTTGTTGTAAATTGAAAATTAGAAAAAAAAAGACTATGAATAAATTTGTAACATGTTGGAAAGTGAGGAATTTCCTGGTTGAGCCTTCGGAATAAAAACGATACGAATGATCTATTGTGAGGTCGCATGTGTAGTACTAAGTGTAGGCTACTATGCGTACCCGATAACTTCGATCACGTGTGTAGTACTAAGTGCAGGCTACTAAGTGTATCAGATGGTTAGGTCACATGTGTAGTACTAAGTGTAGGCAACTACGTGTACCGGATAATTGGTCGCATGTGTAGTACTATGTGCAGGCTACTATGCGTACCAGATAACTTTGTCTACAAGTGTGAAAATATGTGCAGGCAACTGAGTATCGGTTATTATTCCGAAGAGTTCAACGGGAAAATCGATTAAGTAAAAATACATGTGAACATGATTATATGATGAATAAGTGAAGGTATATGTTTATGAAAATTTTGAGCAATGTGCTCGATATTTGGGTGAACTTCGAGAACACAAAATGGATTAAGTGAAATTATGTAAGAGTGAATTTTAGTAGTAAAACAGTGTTGGACAGCAGCAATTGCGTGACTTTGAAAATTCACCAAAAATTGTGTAAGTTGAATTAAATTTCAAAAAAATTATGGAATTAAATATTAATGAGTATATTTTCATATAAAAGAAACAGGGGGAGCAAAAGAGTTATATATTATGTGATATTATAATTTTTGTGAGACAGTGTCAGAATGAATTCCAAATCCCCTGTTCTTACTTGGAAACATTGTTAAAAATTGTACAAAAATAATTATGAGTTATAATTTACATGAATCGAATCTTCAATGAGTCTACTTTTAGGAGGAATGGACAAGAACATCATCCAAGTCTCGAAATATGAGATAAATAATTTTTAGTGAAGAGAGGTCAGAACTATTGGACAGCAAAACAGAGGAAACTTTAATGAATAAACTGTACTAATTGGCTAAACCAAAAATTCTGGAAATTTTATGGGAGAAAGATATATGAATCTAGTTTCAAGGAAAATTAACAAAACTAAATTTGGAGTTTTTTAGCTTCAGATATGAATGATTTAGTAACTATAACTTGATAACATAGCTTAACCTGAACATGTGTAATTGTACAATTATAGTGTTTTATCTTGAAAAGCGTGGTAGTAATTGCTTATTATTTTCATATGAACTTACTAAGCGTAAAGTTTACCCATCCTCTCTATTTCTTTAGTATTGGCAGGTCTGCTCGGGGTTGGAGATCGTCGAAGGCAAAATCACACTATCAAACTATCATTTTTGAGAGAATTAATTCAAATATTAGAAATATCAAGTGAGTGGCATGTATAGGAAGTTGGGTTGTGATATGTATTTTTATTATGATTTTGACCATACGTATTAGTCTGCATTGAGTTATCGTATATGATCATGAGATGTTGTCCTTATCCATTATGGTTTATAAGTTTAATTAATTGTTTCATGTCCTATGTTTTGATGTAATGATATAGTTAGCTTTGTTTGTTATGCATGTGTTCGAAAAGTTTTGAATTAAATGAAATTTTATGGCCCGGTTTTCGTCTATGTGTATTGTTAAGTCTGGTAATGCCTCGTACTCTGTTCCGACCTTGGATACGGGTAAGGGGTGTTACAAGGGTTGTACATACTGAGTTTTCGCAAACTCACCCCCTCTTTTATTTTTTGTCCTCCGGTAATCCTCAGTAGGTAGTTCGACATATGGGAGGACTTAGAGATGGCCACACTACGAATAGCTTCAAATATTCGTATTTTCTTTTACATTACTTAATTTAATTTTCTCTTTGGGTGTTGATGTAATAAGGCATTTCTCTAATTTTCTAACTTTAAATTTGGGGGTTATTAAAATATTATATTTCTGTTAGAAGTAGAGCTCGGTTTTCCAAAATGATATCTATTTTCATAACATCACGTTTTCACAACACTATTGAAATGCTTCCACAATAAACATGGTTTTTAAAAGTAAAGACATTTTAAATGGATAATAAATGGTTAAGATAATTGGAATTTTTAACAAAGAGACTTCAGCTCAGAAACGATTTTCTACCAAAAAGATTAATTTTAGAAAAACACTTCGATGTGACACGCCAGATTCGGCCATAACGTTTAGGTCGGGTTTGGGGTGTTACACTTTAAATAGCAACAGATAGTAGCCTGATCTCAAATCTATCTTCAAAAACACTATAGCCCCTTTCAGTTGATCAAATAGATTATCAATCCATGGAAACGGATATTTATTCTTGATAGTCACTTTATTGAGCTGTCTATAATCAATACACATTCTCATAGTTTTGTCTTTCTATTTCACAAATAAAACTGGTGCAGCTTAGGGAGAAAAACTCGATCGCGCAAAACCTCTATCTGTCAATTCTTGCAACTGAGCTTTCAATTCTTTTAATTCAGAAGGTGCCATTCTGTACGGAGCAATCGATATCGGAGTTGCCCCCGACATTAACTCAATACCAAACTCTACTTCTTGAATAGGTGGCAAACCCGGTAATTCTTCAGGAAACACATCCGGATATTCGCACACAATCGGTACTGATTCAATCTTTCTTTCGGTCACTTTACTATCAAGCACATAGGCAAAATAAGCTTCGCAACCTTTTTTCACATATTTCTGAGCTAACATCAAAGATATCACTGTTGGTAAACCATTTAGATCATTAGATTTAATCCAAATAATCTCATCATTTTGGCACCGCAAATCAATAATCTTTCTTTTGTAATTTATAACAGCATCATGCAAAGTTAACCAATCAATACCCAAAATTATGTCGAACTTATCAAATGGAAACAATCAAATCAGCAGGGAAACACAATCTCGAATCATCAAAGGACAATTCTTACACACTTTGTCAACCAAGACATACTGGCCCAAGGGGTTCGATACTCTAATCACAAACTCAGTAGACTCAACAGAAAAAGTCTTACTGAATACTAAAGTCTCACACACATAAGAATGTGTCAAAACAGGATCAATCAATGCAATTACACTAGTGTCATAGAGAGTGAATGTACCAGTAATAATATCTGGGGATGAGGCCTCCTCGCATGCACGTATAGCATATGCTCTGGCAGGAGCACGAGCCTCTGATCTAACTGATTATCTTTAGTCCATCTTTGACAACTTCTCACATTACTCGTATTTCTAGGTGGTCTACCTCGAGCTGCAGTGTTACCCGACCTCATATTCTGTACTGGATTTTGCTCAACTAACTTAGGGCATTCATGAACGAAATGATCTATTGATCCACATTTAAAATAGGCCCAATCATGCAATCTACAACTACAGGATGTCATTTACCACAATGTTTACACTTGGGTTGATTCGATCTGACATTACCAACACTAGCTACTGAGGCAGCTCTCAAACTCACAAGGGGTCTATCCCAATCCCGTCTAGAATAACCCAAAGTAGCCTTAGAACAGCTAAAATCATCTCAAAACTTCTTTGATGCCGACTTAAATGATTTACTCGATGATCTCTTACGTGAGTCTCTAGCTTCAAAGTTAGCTTTTCTTGTCTCGTTTCCAAGCTCTTCGGCTTTGTATGCTCGCTCAACCAGTATTATGAACTCTTTTATTTCAAGTATGCCAACCGGCAATTTAATGTCTTCGTTCAACCCATCTTCAAATCTTTTACACATTATAGCTTCGGTCGAAACACACTCTCGGGCATACCGACTGAGTCTCATGAATTTCCGTTCATATTCTGTCATAGTCATGCGACCCTGTTTCAATTCTAGAAATTCTTTGTGCTTCTGGTCAATAAATCTCTAACTAATATATTTCTTACGGAACTCAATCTGAAAGAAGTCCCAAGTCACCCGTTCTTTTGGAACCACCGATACCAGTGTATTCCACCAGTGATATGCGGTGTCTCATAGCAAAGATATGGCACATTTCAAACATTCATCCTAAGTACAAGATAGCTCATCAAACACGTGGATAGTATTATCAAGCCATAGCTCAACTAGCTCAGCATCATCATCATCAGTAGCTCTGAATTCTTCTGCCCTGTGTTTTCTGATTTGATCAACAGGAGGCTTATGTAATCTCAACGGATCACTCACTTGAGGCATAGAAGGTATCAGAAAAGGATTAATCGGGGGTGAAGGTTGTTGTACAGCCGATTTCGCTCGGATATACTGAGTAAACCAGCCTCTCCCTCTTGGTCACTTGAAGTCGATTGAGAATCAACCGACGCTGTCCCTTGTGCGGGAGCAGGTGCTATACTCTTGACATCATCATCTACGGCTCTGTCGGGATCCATTTACTATACGAAAACACATTTTCAAATGTCAGAAGTCATCACACTAACCCAGAATATAATATGGCATGTATAGCTAGACTCACACATACTAAGTTAGTCCTAGAATCAAATAAACCGTATCTTTGATACTAATCAAATGTAACACCCCTAACCCGTATCTATCTCCAGATTAGGGTTATAAGGCATTACCGAACCATACACAGCTTAAAAGATATCAATCATTGTTATTCATGTTTAAGAGATTATAACTCAATTATAATAAATATATTTACATCTCTCTCATAGCATTCGTATAATTAAAATCATAACATAGATGTCTACATGACAAATTCCATGTATAAACATTAAGACATTCAAACACAAATACTGAATATATGCTAATATATCTAATTAACATGACAAATCATTTGTGCATAATGAAAACCAAACAAACTATTACATTAATAATTGTCTAAACTCATAATCAGCTTTAATGTCATGACCATATAGTCAAATACTACTTATACTTATAATTTATTATTTCTAATCAAATCACCAACATATGTGATATATGCATATGTATTTAACATATATATCATTAGCCGAATATGCATACATGTCATTTACCAATTCGAAGCAAATTTTACAAGTCAAATTATATTTCAAATTTTGTGTCAATATTAAGACATACCGAATAACCCACTACACTATATAGCAAAGTCATTACATAGCTTAACAAAACATGTACTGAATATTTAATCCATTTTCAATCTTAGTTGCCGAATACTCCCATCCATGATAACATACATTTCATACACATATATTATGTCAATAAAATACAAATTACCATTAGACATGATCAAATAAAGTCATTCATTAAACTTATGACTTAACCGTTAACAAATACATATCAAACACCTCACACATACCTATATATATATGACTAAATACATATATATGCCAGTGCCGACTCATCAATTAAACATATTCATTATCCAAATCCAGCATTTAGCCAAATTTACACATCAACCTAAAATAACTATTAATATCTAATGCAAAACATACGCACATCATTTTTTTACCACAAGTAACCTAACAAACATATTTTATAATCAAGTATATGCCAAAACCGATTCAACCAAAACACATCCAAAATCATCAACCATAATCCATGCATATAACATATATAAATGTGACTAAGTTCATATAATCACTTACCATATTAGCCATTTTCACATGGCTTCATATATACACCACTTTATACTTATCCAGATATGGCCTAGCTTATACATGCCATAGATCCAAGTTTAAACTTATAATGTACCAAAAACAGTCAATAGTATGATGGACTTTGCTGATGATCCCCGAGCTCGTAACTAATCTCCAAAATCTATAAAATAGAGAGACACATATAGTAAGCTTTTGGAGCTTAGTAGGTCATAAGCAAATAAATCATTAAATGAACACTAGTATTAAGTCAACTAAACCGAATCAAATAATCTATAATCAAATACACATTTTTCATGCTTGAAACTCATATACCATCACATGAACGATATGTAATAATATTAACTTGGCCGAATACACATAAGTTTATAAGCATATATAATTCTCAATTTCATAATGCAAATTTCATTTTTTCATCTCAAATATATACTCACTTTATCTTTTAAAACATTTAACTTAGCACATACCTGACATTTTAGTTCGATTTCACATTCGATCTAAGCATGATATTGCCCGTTGAACCATTAGGAATTGAATAGGATACTCGAATATCACAAATATCAAACAATGCCAACATCCCAGATGTGGTCTTACATGCTATCTAATATCGATGCCACTATCCCAAACAGGGTCCTACACGAATCAAATACGATGTCGATGTCCCAGACATGGTCTTATACGTAACCATATATAGATTGATGCCAACGTCCCAAACGTGGTCTTACTCGAAAACACATATATCAAAATTGTATGGTTCGTACGGGGCTTTCAGACGTCATAACTTAGTCGAATCGAATTCATAAACTTAATTGCCAAACATATACACATTCGGTCATGATATATAAATACTCATAAAATTCAATTCAATATTTTAAGTTTAAATTTATTCTAAATTAACAGCATTTACTTGCTTATAAACTTACCTCGGATGATGAAAAACGGAACGGGACGGCTAGTCGACAACCTTAGTTTTCCCCTGATCCAAATCCAATTTCATTGGTTCTTGATCTAAACATATTCAAATTCAACTCCTTAAACATAGTTTAACTCATTTTAGCCCAAAAACACACAAATGGGTAAATTACTATTCTACCCTGACATTTTACACTTTTTACAATTTAGTCCAAATTGCACAAAACACAAAACATGCAAAATTTCAATACATCATGCTTAGGCCAAATCATCCTTATGTTCATACAAGTCCATACATTTCATTTATTTCATATTTTAGTCCCTCAATTTATTATTTTTGCAATTTAGTCCTAATTACTCAAAATCATCAAAAATTCCAATACAAAACATGTTAATCCAAAACATATCTTTCATATTTCACCAACTAACTTCACAAAGCTCAAATATTCATCAATGGCATAACTCAAAATATTCATCAAAATAAAAAATTCAAGCATGGGCTTTGTAGATAACATATCAACAATCTTAAAAACGTAAAAATTATCAAAAATCGAGCTAGAACTCACTTGAATCAAGCTTGACAAAGGTCGAATAACCTAGGCTATATTTTCTTTCTCTTTTCTTTAGTTTCGGTCACCAATAACAAAAATATGAATGAATTATAATTGTTTTATGTTTTATAATATTTTAACATATTATACATTTTACAAATATAATCTTTATAATTAAATAAGTAAAACATATATATCAAGGATACAACTGTCCATCACTAACTCCAATGGTCTATTTGCAACTTAAATGGCTCCATTTAAAAAGATAATAACAATTTGGCCCTTACACATTAAACTATCAAGCTTTCATTTTACGTGATTAAGCCCTTTTATTTAATCAGGCACTCAAATGACAAAATTAAATCACGAAAATTTCACACATATAAATTCACACATAATAAACATAGAATATAATTTTAAAATATCATTCTAACTCAGATTCGTGGTCCTGAAACCACCATTCTGAATAGGGTCTAAATCGGGCTGTTACAACATGGATAAACACACGTCTCGAACATCTACTGAGATAAAGGAAAATATCTAGTTGATTGGGTAAGTGCTGGAAACTTTTCATTACTTCCTTAGGGAATATCCTCCCACTATGTAAGGATAAGTTGAGGGGAAAAATCCTTCACCTTTAGGATGAGCTGGGAATGAGAGGATCAACTCTGACCCCTTTTAAAGGTAAGTTTCTCGACCTCACAAGCTAAGCTGCTGGAGGGAAATTCTGTTTAACGTGGTAAAGCAATCTTGGTAAAGCTTTGCTATGTGATTTTCATTTTTGATGTGAAAGGGAAAATGAGTTAGATGAGTAGAACTTGATAAGTTTTCTATGGTTTTGTATCAGCCTGATTTTGGGTCTAGTCGAAACAGTGGTTTTGGGACCACAAATCTGATGTAGAAAAATTTATTTTTATTATATTTTTATGGTCTAGAATTTTATGGAATGATTTCATGAAAATTTCGTTCGAAAATTTTAATGTTTGGGCACTCAATTTAGTCAAAAGGACTAAATTGTAAAAAGTGTAAAAGTTGAGTTCTACATGCTAGAGGTGTCTAATTGCTATGAAATTTAAAATTGTAGGTCCTTATATGGTAATTAGACCATTTATTATGTTTTTGGAAAAAAATAGAAATGGTTAGGTATGTTTCTAAAGTTTTTCATTAAGGGCATTTTAGTAATTTGGTAATTAAGTGAATTAAAAAGCCAAATTAAAAGCCAATTTTTGCTCATCTTCTACCCCATGGCCGAATGTACCAAGAAGAATACATTGCTAGGTTTTTTCAAGATTCCAAGCTTTATTATCAAGAAAAATGAGGTTCAGAATTAGAACGAGGGAAAAATAAGTATTTGACGGTTAGGTCCTTTTTGACATTTTTATGTCGAGGTAAGTTCGTATGTTTAATAAGCATTAAATTATATATGTATAAATGCTTAATTCATATAATTTTGGTAAATGCTATATTATTGAAATGAAATGTGAATGTTATTGAGTACGATACTATTGAGATGACCGACATAGATTCGATATTGCAAAAGTCCCTGTTGAACCTTAGGAATAGATAGGATACAAATGTTATGACATTAGGGTAGCTAAGATTACATGTAAGACCATATCTGGGATATGACATCGATATGAGATTTCGTGTAAGACCATAGCTAGGCTATTGGCATCGATACAAGATTACATGTAAGACCATATCTGGGATATGACATTGGTATGGTACTTTGTGTATGAGATTCTTGTGTATCCTTTAATATTCCAAGTGGTTCAATGTGTAATTTAATGGGTATGTCAAAGAAGAAAAAGAGCATGTAAGTATTACGAATTTGTACAGGTATGTACATAAAGTTTATAAGTATTGACTTCATGATATTGTGAGCTCATGGTTTCCATGAGAATGTTTTTGCGAAAGTCTTTTAATTATTGATCTATACTTGTGATGTACGAAATATATGGTAAATTCGGTTGGTGATCGTGTAATCAGCTTTCGGGCCAAATTGAGTTATGATCTAGCATGTTTGATTCACACAAATTGTGATTTATCGGATATGAGAAAAAGGAAAGATTGGCATAATTGCCCATTAAAATGATTATGAGAAGATATGGGTTTCAAAGAATTGAAAGATGTTAGAATATATGCTTGAAAAGTGAACACTTGTAACAGCCCAAAATTAGACCCTGGTCGGAATGTGGTTTCGAGACCACATTATCGAGCCAAAAATTTATTTTCGTGTTTTAATTGCATAAATTGTTGTGTGACAGTGAATATATGAGAAATTAAATGCTTAATATTAGCATTAGGATTGTGAATTCATTCAAAAAGGACCTAGTTGTCGAAGTTAGAAAAGATGATAGATGAATTATAAGGATTAACTAATAATAGGTTGAGGAAGCATGGCTTTGCATGTCAATTTGCCCATAAAATTCATGGTGGCCGGCCAAGGAGTGATGATGCTCCACTCATTCTAATTTAATATGTTTCTTTGGTGAACAAATGATGGGGATAATAATAGAAAAGGGAACAAAAAAAAATGGGTGTCATACTTGCCATCTCCTAGCCGAAAAACCAAGAAAAAGAAGGGGAGAAAAGAACTTGGAAGGAATTCGGCCATTGCTTGTGCCTAGGGGGAGTGTTTGATGTTGTGGCATGAAAAATGAGGGAGTTTGAATGCTTAATAAGGAGGGAAGAAGGAGTGTTCATATTTTCTTTCTTTTGCAATTGCTCTAACTAGAGGAAGAAGAGGAAGCAAGATTCGGCCAAGGTGGTCCTTTAGACCAAGGTATGTTCAATGATATTTTTGGAAGCTTACCCTACCTTTGGGGTGATGAGTCTAGATTCTATCTATTCCATGGTTGGATTTGGGGTTGTTGGAGAGTTAGGATTCGGCTAAGGAGTTTAAAAATAAAAGCTAGTTGATACCTTGATGCTATTAGCATGCTAGTTATATGGATGTGTTAAGTTGCTTGTTATGTTAGCATGAAAGTTGAAAATTGTTAAGCTATTTTGTTGGAGGTGCCGAACTTAGGACTAGGAAGAGAATGAGTATTCGGCTAACATAGTGGAAAGGTGGTGTTGCCGATTGCTAGATTTAGACTAGGGGAGTGGCTATAATGGGCATTAAGATGTGGAACTTAAGAAATGTAGTTATATGTGGACTTAAATGATGTTATAGTTGACATTGTACATGTATACATGCATTTCGGCCATGGTCTTTAATTGAATTTGAGATTTGTAATGTGATTTTCCTAAATTGTCTATGAATTTTTGGTTGTTGATCCCATGGTAATGGTATATTGAATCCATGAAAATTTAGTAAGGTTGCATTCGGCAACTTGCTTGGAATTAAAAATTGATGTCTAAGCTTAGGTGATTTCGATGATGATATATATATATATTCATAAGTATATTTAGTTGATTCGGCTTTGGTAGTTGCATGAGGTTATTGGCCGAATATACTAACATACATATACATGTGAAATTGGATTGTAAATATTTAGCAAGGTGGTTAAACTAGTTAAATTATTGATTTAGCTCAAGGAGTTAAAGGAGGTGAATCGAGCAAAGGCAAAGAAAATGTTATCGAGTAGCCGAGTTGGAACCGTCTTACCCAACACGAGGTAAGTCATTAAGCATGTAGTTGGTATTATTTCAAATGGTCATAATGTGTATGTATTGATGCTGAATGGAATGAATAAATATACATATATATATGCATTTACGTATGTGATGATGAAATTGTTGAATGAAAGAAAAGAGGTAAGATGTACTGAGTTGTTGATCTCGGCACTAAACGTGCGGGATAACCATTTATGACCATGAGATTGGCGCTAAGTGCGCGGGATTAAATTGTACAGCACTAAGTGTGCGATTCGACTATGTTGCACTAAGTGTGCGAAATGAATATGATGCACTAAGTGTGCGAATTGACCATGCGGCACTAAGTGTGCGAGTCTGACTATGTAGCACTAAGTGTGCGATTTGATTACGTAGCACTAAGTGTGCGAGTTGATTTTATAGCACTGAGTGTGCGGGCTCAATATACATTCGTGAATCATTATGGACACTATGTGTGCGACACCATTGAGTCGATCGCGGACAGCGGATCGGGTAAGTGTCTTGAGTACATGGCTAATAGGTGCTATGCTTATACTTGGTGTTGAGCTCGGTAAGTTGAACCTATGTGACAAATATACTTGAAGTCACGTACATAAAATTTATCGTAGGATGGGTGAAAGGCCGTTTAGTCGTTTGATTGTAACGAAAATAAATTGATTTATGAAAATGCTTCAATGTCCTATTGATGAGTATATGGAATGTGAATGCATGAATTGATATGAAATTGAATCGATAGGTTGGAGGAACTATGGTATGGTTCGGAATGGATGGAGTAATTAGCCTCGTTCCATTTTGTTTTCTCTTGTGATAATGTTATTGATGGATGGTAGTGCATTGCTTATGACTTACTGAGTTATAAACTCACCCGGTGTTTCCTTGTCACCCATTATAGGTTGCTTGGACTCATCTATTTTTGTGGGGTCGGGCCGTCATCGAAGTCATCACACCGGATAGCAAGTTTTGGTACTTTCTTCTTAGTGTGCTTAGAAGATCATTTTGGCATGTATAAGCTAGTACGTTGTGTTTGAATTATGGCATGTAAACTTTAAGCCATGCGAAAATGGCACGAATGTTCGATTGAGTTGGATCAAGGGTAGGCATGAAATGGACCTAGTTACTTTCGTAACAGATGCTGGCAGCAGCAGTGTCATGAGATTGAAAATCACTAAAAATAGTAGGAGTGGAATTAATTGATGAATAAATTATGTAATCGAAGCTCGATGAGTCTGCTTTCATGAGGAAGTAACGAAAAGATCATATGGGCAGTATATTAAGAGATAATCAGATTTTTGTGGGACAGGGCCAGAACGGTTTCTGGATTCCCTGCTCCGACTTCGGAAATTCATTATAAATTAACCAGAGATAATTAGGGATCGTACCATATATGTACAGATTCCTCTCTGAGTCTAGTTTTCATAGAAACAAACGGCATCAGTATTGAAGCTCCGTGCAGGGAGATATCCAAGTTGTAATGGGCAAAGGTCAGTGTAGTCGACCCCTGCAACTCGGGAGACTTTGACTAATAAACTGTACTAATTGGCCCAACCAAAAATTCTAGAAAAAAATATATAGATGGGAACATGAGTCTAGTTTCTGGGAAAAATTACAAAACTGATTTTCGAGTTACGAAACTCAAGATATGATTTTTAAAACGACTAGTACACAGATTGGGCAGTGTCTGAAAAATAAATTTTGTAAGGGGTTAAAGCCAGTTAACACCTCGTGTTCGACTCCGGTGTCGGTTTCGGGTTCGGGGTGTTACATTTGATTGGTATCAGAGCTATGGTTTAGTCGGTTCTAGGACTACCATAGCGCGTATGAGTCTAGCTATACATGCCGAATGTTAATGTTTAAATGTGTGATGACTTCCGACGGTTGAAATGTTTTTGTTTTGATTAGTAAATGGACCCCGGTGAAGAAAGAACCCTAGCGGATGACATTGAGAGCGTAGCGGCTGCTCCTGCGCAAGGGACGCCGCCTGTTGAACCTCAGTCATCTGCGAATAATCAAGGTGAGGGGGCTAAACAAGCCTTCTTTACCATGATGAATGAGTGGGTCGCGCAATATGCCCGAACCAACCCGGCTGTCCAACAATTCCCAAATTTGAATAATCCACCCCAAGGGCCTGTAAGGCCATCAGTCGCTGATCCTGTGAGGCTGAGTAAGCCACCTGTAGACTTGATTAGGAAGCGTGGGGCCGAGGAGTTCAAGGCCATAGTAACTGATGATGCCGAAAGGGCCGAGTTCTGGCTTGATAACACCATTCGGGTGTTCGATGAATTGTCATGCACACCCGATGAATGTCTAAAATGTGTTGTATCTTTGTTGCGAGACTCAGCCTACTATTGGTGGAGGACCTTGATTTCCATAGTCCCGAACGAGCGAGTAACTTGGGACTTCTTTCAAACGGAATTCCGAAAGAAATTTATTAGCCAACGGTTCATTGATCAGAAGCGTAAAGAGTTCTTGGAACTCAAGCAAGGCCGTATGACTGTATCTGAATACGAACATGAATTCGTAAGACTCAGTAGGTATACCCGGGAGTGTGTAGCTGATGAGGTTGCTATGTGCAAAAGATTCGAGGAAGGATTGAATGAAGATTTAAAGCTACTAATGGGTATTTTGGAAATAAAAGAATTCGTAACACTAGTCGAACGAGCCTGCAAGGCGGAAGAACTTGGAAAGGAGAAGAGGAAGGCTGAATTTGAAGCCAGAGATTATCGTAAAAGATCGACGGGTAAAGCTCCGTTCTCAGCTATATAGAAGTTCAGGAAGGACATTAATAAGTCGAGGGCGACTGCGGGAATTTCCATCAGGGCAAGACCATCGATGGGCTCCCGAGCTACTTCGGTAGCTAGTGTGGGCAATAATCGTCACGAGAAACCTGAATGTCCCCAATGTGGAAGACGACACCTAGGTGAATGTTGGGGCAAGTCTACTAGCAGGGCCTGTTACGGATGCGGTTCGAAGGACCACTTCATTAGAGATTGCACGGAGCTGGATGAGAAGAATAAGATTCAAGGTGCAAGACCTAGTGGAGTGACATCTAGAGGAAGACCACCGAGAATTTTAGGAGGCAGGGGTGGTAGTCAGAGGGGGGCCTCTGATACGGTCGATCGAGCCGAGAACCGTACTTCTGCTAGAGCATATGCCATTCGCGCACGAGAGGAGGCATCCTCCCCCGACGTCATCACTGGTACCTTCACTCTCTTTGATACTAATGTGATTGCATTGATTGACCCTGGTTCTACTCATTCATATGTATGCGAAACCTTAGCAACCAGTAAGACTCTACCTGTTGAGTCTACTGAGCTCGTAATTCGAGTATCAAACCCTTTGGGCCAATGCGTACTTGTTGATAAAGTGTGTAAGAGATGCCCTCTAATAATCCGAGAATCCTGTTTTCCGGCCGATTTGATGCTTTTGCCGTTCGACGAGTTTGATGTTATTCTTGGTTTGGATTGGTTAACCGCGCATGATGCGGTTGTGAATTGCAAAAGCAAGACTATCGATTTGAAGTGCGCAAATAACGAAATAATCCGAGTTGAGTCTGCGGACTTAAGGGGGTTGCCAGCTGTAATATCAGTAATGTTGGCCCAGAAATATGTAAGGAAAGGGTGCGAAGCATACCTCGCGTATGTACTTGATGACAAGGAGTTAGAAAAGAAACCCGAATCGGTGCCGGTGGTTTGTGAATACCCGGATGTTTTTCCTGAAGAGTTACCGGGTTTGCCACCTGTTCGGGAGGTAGAGTTTGGTATTGAGCTTGTACCTGGAACTACGCCTATTTCGATCGCTCCGTATCGTATGGCACTAACCGAGTTAAAAGAGTTGAAAGCTCAGTTGCAAGAATTGACAGATAGAGGTTTCGCTCGACCAAGTTTCTCACCTTGGGGTGCACCAGTATTGTTCGTGAAAAAAAAAGAAGGACGAAACCATGAGGTGGTGCATTGACTATCGTCAACTAAATAAAGTGAAGATAAAGAATAAGTATCCGTTACCGCCTATTGATGATCTGTTCGATCAATTAATGGGAGCATCGGTGTTTTCAAAGATAGATTTGAGATCGGGTTATTATCAGTTGCAGATTCGAGATTCGGACGTACCCAAAACTGCTTTTAGAACGAGGTACGGTCACTACGAGTTCTTAGTGATGCCGTTCGGGCTCACTAATGCCCCTGCGGTGTTTATGGATTTGATGAATCGGATCTTCAGGCCGTATTTGGATCGATTCGTAGTTGTGTTTATTGATGACATCTTGGTCTATTCAAGAGATGAGACCGACATGCTGAGCATCTGAGGCAAGTGTTGCAAATTTTGCGGATAGCAGTTATATGCTAAGTTCAGTAAGTGTGAGTTCTGGTTAAGAGAGGTTAGCTTCTTGGGTTATGTGGTATCCGCATTGGGTATTCGAGTTGACCCGAGCAAAATTCAGCCATACTTAACTGGAAGCCTCCGAGAAATGTTACCGAAGTCCGGAGCTTTCTAGGCTCGCTGGTTATTACCGATGATTGTCAAAGGTTTCTCGATGATAGCCACACCAATGACAAAGCTACTTCAGAAGGATGTTAAGTTTGAATGGACGGAGAAATGTCAGAAAAGCTTTGATCAACTGAAAACTCATCTGACTGAAGCTCCAATTTGGTGCAACCCGAATCGGGTAAAGAGTTTGTCATTATAGTGACGCATCCCTACTTGGGTTGGGTTGCGTATTGATGCAAGAAGGTCGAGTTGTGGCCTATGCGTCAAGACAATTGAAGCCACACGAGAGAAATTATCCGACCCATGATCTTGAACTAGCCGCCATTGTGTTTGCATTGAAAATATGGCGACATTATTTGTTTGGTGAGAAGTGCCATGTGTTTTCGGATCACAAAAGTCTCAAATATTTGATGACTCAACGAGACTTGAATCTGCGACAAAGACGTTGGCTTGAGTTGTTGAAAGATTACGAGCTTGTCATTGATTACCACCCGAGAAAGGCTAATGTGGTTGCGGACGCCTTAAGCCGGAAATCACTGTTTGCTTTGCGAGCGATGAATGTACACTTGTCTGTTCTACCTGACAATGTGTTAGTAGCTGAATTAAAAGCGAAACCATTATTGACTCATCAAATTCGTGAAGCTCAGAAGGTCGATGATGATTTGGTTGCAAACGAGCTGAGTGTGTTCCGAACAAGGAATCGGAGTTTCAGATTGATGATGATGGTTGTTTGAGGTTTAGAAGTCGTTTGTGTGTTCCAAGGAATTCGAAACTCATTCCGATGATTCTGAACGAAGCCCATTGTAGCCGAATGTCAATTCACCCGGGGAGCACGAAAATGTACAACGACTTGAAACGTCGGTTTTGGTGGCATGGTATGAAGCGAGACATCTCCGACTTTGTTTCGAGATGTTTAATATGTCAACAGGTGAAAGCGGAACATCAAGTGCCTTCAGGATTACTTCAGCCGATCATGATACCCGAGTGGAAATGGGACCGAGTCACAATGGACTTTGTGTCCGGACTGCCATTGTCCTCAAGTAAGAAGGATGCGATTTGGGTTGTTGTTGATAGGCTGACTAAGTCGGCTCACTTTATCCCCGTGCGTACGGATTTTTCATTGGATAAACTAGCCGAATTGTATGTTACTCAGATTGTGAGATTACATGGAGTACCTATTTCTATCGTGTCGGATAGAGATCCGAGATTCACCTCGCGATTTTGGAAGAAATTGCAAGAAGCTTTGGGTACCAAGCTGCATTTTAGCACCGCTTTTCATCCCCAAACCGATGGTCAATCCGAGCGGATAATTCAGATACTCGAGGATATGCTGAGATGCTGCATCCTTGAGTTTAGTGGTTCATGGGAACGGTATGTACCTTTGATTGAATTCGCTTATAACAATAGTTTTCAATCAAGTATTAAGATGGCACCTTACGAGGCTTTGTACGGTCGTAAATGCCGAACGCCATTGTTTTGGACCGAGCTCGGTGAAAGTAAAATTTTCGGAGTTGATTTGATTAAAGATGCCGAACAGAAAGTAAAGGTAATCCGTGAAAGTCTGAAGGTAGCCACAGATCGTCAAAAATCGTATGCGGATCTGAAACGGAAGGACATTGAATATCAGGTGGGAGATAAAGTGTTCCTCAAAGTGTCACCTTGGAAGAAGGTACTCAGATTTGGCCGTAAAGGCAAGGTGAGCCCGAGATTCATTAGGCCGTATGAAATTTCCGAACGAGTGGGGCCGGTTGCATATAGATTGATTTTGCCCCCTGAACTTGAAAAGATTCACGACGTCTTTCATGTTTCGATGCTTCGGCGCTATAGATCTGATCCTTCGCACATAATTAGTCCGTTGGAGGTTGAAATTCAGGCTGATATGAGTTATGAAGAAGAGCCGATGCGTATCATAGCTCGTGAAGTGAAGGGGTTGCGAAACAAAAGGGTTCCGTTAGTAAAGGTGTTATGGCTCAAACACGGGATCGAGGAAGCTACTTGGGAAACCGAGAGCTCGATGAAAGAACGATACCCAAACCTACTTACCGGTAAGATTTTCGGGGACGAAAATTCCTGAGTGGGGAGAGTTGTAACAGCCCAAAATTAGACCCTGGTCGGAATGTGGTTTCGAGACCACATTATCGAGCCAAAAATTTATTTTCGTGTTTTAATTGCATAAATTGTTGTGTGACAATGAATATATGAGAAATTAAATGCTTAATATTAGCATTAGGATTGTGAATTCATTCAAAAAGGACCTAGTTGTCGAAGTTAGAAAAGATGATAGATGAATTATAAGGATTAACTAATAATAGGTTGAGGAAGCATGGCTTTGCATGTCAATTTGCCCATAAAATTCATGGTGGCCGGCCAAGGAGTGATGATGCTCCACTCATTCTAATTTAATATGTTTCTTTGGTGAACAAATGATGGGGATAATAATAGAAAAGGGAACAAAAAAAAATGGGTGTCATACTTGCCATCTCCTAGCCGAAAAACCAAGAAAAGAAGGGGAGAAAAGAACTTGGAAGGAATTCGGCCATTGCTTGTGCCTAGGGGGAGTGTTTGATGTTGTGGCATGAAAAATGAGGGAGTTTGAATGCTTAATAAGGAGGGAAGAAGGAGTGTTCATATTTTCTTTCTTTTGCAATTGCTCTAACTAGAGGAAGAAGAGGAAGCAAGATTCGGCCAAGGTGGTCCTTTAGACCAAGGTATGTTCAATGATATTTTTGGAAGCTTACCCTACCTTTGGGGTGATGAGTCTAGATTCTATCTATTCCATGGTTGGATTGGGGTTGTTGGAGAGTTAGGATTCGGCTAAGGAGTTTAAAAATAAAAGCTAGTTGATACCTTGATGCTATTAGCATGCTAGTTATATGGATGTGTTAAGTTGCTTGTTATGTTAGCATGAAAGTTGAAAATTGTTAAGCTATTTTGTTGGAGGTGCCGAACTTAGGACTAGGAAGAGAATGAGTATTCGGCTAACATAGTGGAAAGGTGGTGTTGCCGATTGCTAGATTTAGACTAGGGGAGTGCTATAATGGGCATTAAGATGTGGAACTTAAGAAATGTAGTTATATGTGGACTTAAATGATGTTATAGTTGACATTGTACATGTATACATGCATTTCGGCCATGGTCTTTAATTGAATTTGAGATTTGTAATGTGATTTTCCTAAATTGTCTATGAATTTTTGGTTGTTGATCCATGGTAATGGTATATTGAATCCATGAAAATTTAGTAAGGTTGCATTCGGCAACTTGCTTGGAATTAAAAATTGATGTCTAAGCTTAGGTGATTTCGATGATGATATATATATATATTCATAAGTATATTTAGTTGATTCGGCTTGGTAGTTGCATGAGGTTATTGGCCGAATATACTAACATACATATACATGTGAAATTGGATTGTAAATATTTAGCAAGGTGGTTAAACTAGTTAAATTATTGATTTAGCTCAAGGAGTTAAAGGAGGTGAATCGAGCAAAGGCAAAGAAAATGTTATCGAGTAGCCGAGTTGGAACCGTCTTACCCAACACGAGGTAAGTCATTAAGCATGTAGTTGGTATTATTTCAAATGGTCATAATGTGTATGTATTGATGCTGAATGGAATGATAAATATACATATATATATATGCATTTACGTATGTGATGATGAAATTGTTGAATGAAAGAAAAGAGGTAAGATGTACTGAGTTGTTGATCTCGGCACTAAACGTGCGGGATAACCATTTATGACCATGAGATTGGCGCTAAGTGCGCGGGATTAAATTGTACAGCACTAAGTGTGCGATTCGACTATGTTGCACTAAGTGTGCGAAATGAATATGATGCACTAAGTGTGCGAATTGACCATGCGGCACTAAGTGTGCGAGTCTGACTATGTAGCACTAAGTGTGCGATTTGATTACGTAGCACTAAGTGTGCGAGTTGATTTTATAGCACTGAGTGTGCGGGCTCAATATACATTCGTGAATCATTATGGACACTATGTGTGCGACACCATTGAGTCGATCGCGGACAGCGGATCGGGTAAGTGTCTTGAGTACATGGCTAATAGGTGCTATGCTTATACTTGGTGTTGAGCTCGGTAAGTTGAACCTATGTGACAAATATACTTGAAGTCACGTACATAAAATTTATCGTAGGATGGGTGAAAGGCCGTTTAGTCATTTGATTGTAACGAAAATAAATTGATTTATGAAAATGCTTCAATGTCCTATTGATGAGTATATGGAATGTGAATGCATGAATTGATATGAAATTGAATCGATAGGTTGGAGGAACTATGGTATGGTTCGGAATGGATGGAGTAATTAGCCTCGTTCCATTTGTTTTCTTGTGATAATGTTATTGATGGATGTTAGTGCATTGCTTATGACTTACTGAGTTATAAACTCACCCGGTGTTTCCTTGTCACCCATTATAGGTTGCTTGGACTCATCTATTTTGCGGGGTCGGGCCGTCATCGAAGTCATCACACCGGATAGCAAGTTTGGTACTTTCTTCTTAGTGTGCTTAAAGATCATTTGGCATGTATAAGCTAGTACGTTGTGTTTGAATTATGGCATGTAAACTTAAGCCATGCGAAAATGGCACGAATGTTCGATTGAGTTGGATCAAGGGTAGGCATGAAATGGACCTAGTTACTTTCGTAACAGATGTTGGCAGCAGCAGGTCATGAGATTGAAAAATCACTAAAAATAGTAGGAGTGGAATTAATTGATGAATAAATTATGTAATCGAAGCTCGATGAGTCTGCTTTCATGAGGAAGTAACGAAAAGATCATATGGGCAGTATATTAAGAGATAATCAGATTTTGTGGGACAGGGCCAGAACGGTTTCTGGATTCCCTGCTCCGACTTCAGAAATTCATTATAATTAACCAGAGATAATTAGGGGTCGTATCATATATGTACAGATCCACTCTGAGTCTAGTTTCATAAAAACAAACGGCATCAGTATTGAAGCCCCGTGCAGGGAGATATCCAAGTCGTAATGGCAAAGGTCAGTGTAGTCGACCCCTGCAACTCGGGAGACTTTGACTAATAAACTGTACTAATTGGCCCAACCAAAATAATAGAAAAAATACATAGATGGGCACATGAGTCTAGTTTCTGGGAAAAATTACGAAACTGATTTTCGAGTTACGAAATCAAGATATGATTTTTAAAACGACTAGTACACAGATTGGGCAGTGTCTGGAAAATAAATTTTGTAAGGGTTAAAGCCCAGTTAACACCTCGTGTTCGACTCCGGTGTCGGTTTCGGGTTCGGGTGTTACAACACTCATAATTAATGTGCAAGTTTATTATGAGGTTTGAAATGATTGATTGATTGTGGTAATCGGTTATAATGGAGAGATTTTGGTTATTAGGCTAATATCAAGACATCTTAAATTATGCTTGTAATTGATAGAACAAACAATGTGACTCAATAAGTTATTACTGTGAGTTTAATGCAATTTATATATCTTGTTTTATATCACTAGATTGGTAATGATTG